>NC_085140.1:133082550-133382550 GCF_024139115.2 Armigeres subalbatus
GGAGCAAATCTTGATCGTAAATTTGCTTCAATCCGTGTTCTGTCAATAATAGATTCTCTTGTACATAGGGAATAATCACACCCCTAATTACGTTCTCATCGGAATACTCCACTTTACTTAGTATCCACTGGAAGGACTCTCCATCTATAAGGTGTACTAATTGATTCCAGTCACTAAAATCCGAAAAGCTTTGCTTGGTTACCCTCGAAAGGGTATTCAAATTAAATATGACTTCAACCACAGAAATCTTTTCACTCAAATCTTTTCTGAGAGTCAGCTTAAGCAGCATTCGGGAGAGTTGTAATGATGCTAGGCCTCTGATATTTAAATTCTTGATTGCCAAACTTTGATCAACTAAACTGTTGATTGATTCATTCAAGTTGTACACTTCAGTGGTTGATTCAAGTAGACAATCCAAGACTTCCAGCAAACACATAAAGGGTACAGATCCCCACGATGCATTCTTGAAATTGGACAGTAAAAATGAGCATCCTTTTTTGCCCGAAAAATACTGAACCAGAAGACGCTTCATCTCATTAAAATCCTGAAACACTGTCGTCTTGTTCAGTGCTAGCAGCAGCGCTTCTTCCAACAATTGGCGACGTCCATCGAATTTGCTCTTTCTGAGTAGGTAATCGATCCCCCATCCGGCTACAGCCGAATTGTCATGTGTTAAGATCAATTCCAGAACTGAATGCTTCCAATCAACTGGAATGACGCCCAATTTTTCAATCAAAGGCAAAGCTGGCATTACCAAATGGGTTTGCGTTTCGCTCAAAGTCTCAACTATCGTTACATAGCACTGCCATGCTTCGGTTACACTTCTGGCGTTGTTATTGTTCCACTCGAACAAATCATTTGAAGTGCTGTATTCGGAGATGTCGTTCAAAAAGGCTAGAATATTCTTAATTACAGACATAGCTTCCTTCCTGATCAACTGATCTTTTGATTTGCAATTAGATTTAATGATCTTCCATGTATCTAATGATTGTATGATTATTTGGATTGAATCGTTACAATCTTTCCTCTGGATCAAGGCTTCAATTAGATGGCAGAGCATGAAACTACAATGCTCTTGAGATATACTTCGTCTGCCATTCACAATAGCTCGATGCCATTCTTCAATGACTCCTTGTCTGTTCATCAACAGTTGTAAACATGCCAACGATTTCATTCGTATCTGATGTGACTCCGAATAAAGATTCCTCACTAATGCTTTAATATTCAACTGATGAAATGCCTGTTGCAGTTGCTCCTTCTCTAAAGCCACAATCAACAATGTCCTAAGAATGTCATAAAATAACGGCAACTCAAAGAAATCTTTTTGGAATTTGTTAACGAAGAGCTCAACGTTTCGGCAACAGCTTGCGTCGTCTTCTTCCAGCGCGGCTACCAACCCCAGTATGTTCAGTAACAATCCCAGGCATTCCTCGTTCTTTTGCAAGTACAGATGATTTTGCTCAATCAGCTCTAAAACCTCGCGCATTCCGATTATCGGTTGGGGTTCCGTCCTTGACTGAACGGAAGTGTTTCTTTTATTCAGTTCCAAAATCAGCACATAGACCGTCGCTTCAAGAGCCGGTTTTTGCAGACGACTCACGTTAGCCAAGAATTGTGGCTGATTCCGTGCAAACAGCAACAATTGCTCGTAGATGGTGACGTCTCGTGAGGCCAATTGGCGCAAGAAACTTGTGTGATAGTACCTTACACTCATGTTTAATCACTATTGTATTAATTTTAAATGGTTTTCATGTCTTATATTCAAAAGAATTATTGTACAACAAATTTCGCGAACACTCAGTACCAGCCAAAGTAAATAAATTCTACCAGAAAAAAAAATGTTGACAGTCTTGTTTATCTATTTTCTTTTTGTTTCATTTTTGTTTACAGACAAACAAAAGCTTAACTTCAAAATGTTGGCAGGGATGTTTTTACACGCTAACCTGCATTTACTTAGATAGACTCACACGGAAGAATAAAAGTACCCAGCGTTGAGTTTTTTTAAACTTATTTTTGGGTTTTTTTTTCTCTTCTCTTTCATCCACTCTTTCTTCTGTTGTCAAAAACAAAAGAGCCAATCAATCCAACGACGCCGAATCGCCAATAAATCCAACGAAGCCAATCAATTCAAACATTTGGGTAAATTAATTTTCCGTTGGGTATACTTTTTTAACATGGGAGTAAAGAGCCCCACACATACACAGCAAAAAGAAATGTAATTTGCTCCAATGTAATTCATGCTATGTACTTAAATTCCAATGTAATAGGCATTTTCAGATATAAATTTGCATTCACTTCAACACAATATTACATCGCTCTTCAAATTACACACAAGTAAATTCGCTTTTCTAATTACATTTTTTCTATGTATAAATACGTAGAAATAACATGAATATTACATAGATGAAAATGCAACCCATTGATTATAATATGACTGTGTGAAATTACACAAAAAGAATGTAAGATCACATAAAAGTATAATGCAAATTTAAATCTAGCAACACTGTTCATCCGCTTTCCATCGCTGAAGTTTCACAACGCTCAGTCCGCTCTCCGCCATCTTTCGCAGCGAAGTATTTTTTCCAACATCATTTTTCGAAAGGTGTATTGATATTAATGGTAATATACATAGTTTAGTTTATTGTTCTTCAAAATGTTCTCTAATGTTTTTTTTTGTTTTGCAGCTTTATTGAAAAACAAAAACGAATAGCCGGAATCGCTCTCGGGAGTTCATTTGTGCGGACAATCGAACAGAAGCTATACAAGTTGCATCCAGATTCCAGACCATGTATCTATAAACCGGTACCAAGCTTGCAGCTCCCAACTAAATTTATTACCGGCCGGAGCAATGCTGAAAAAATGAGAAAAGGCCAAGATTACGCCCCGTTGTAATCCGTAAAAATGTCCTCAGTTATCTGTAACCGCAATGCAGCCAGGAAACAGGTACACCTGCATAATAATCTGCTTTTTGTTACTGTTTTTCATTTCTTATCCACATCTGCTTTCCAGAAACCAATTTGACACCGTAGCGTAGTACGATTTGTTGAACACAAATATCGCAAGGACGGTACCGGTCGTATGACTGGTGGCACACTCCTCACATCTGCTGGCTGGATGTAGGATGCACCGAATCGACGAGAGTTAGATGTTTAGTTTACTTGTTTTTTTAAAGCTTGTCCGGAATTTTCGCAAAAAAAACGCCGACTTTACCGACAGCAAAACTTTTAGCCAGAATGGGTTGCTGCGTACATAGACCATCAAGAAGCTCATTAATGAGAAATATACTATACTCGGCTGACGAGGAATCTCCACAGACATGCGCTGCGTCGAAGAAGTGGTTATTATTCCTACCGCCCCTGCGCAACTTAATTGCCGCGTTCGAGAAACATCTGAAAAAGCGTCTGCGTCACTCCCAGGTGCGTGGTATTTCCATCAAGCTGCAGGAAGAGGAACATGAACAAAGGGTTAACTACGTGCCAGAAGTATGCGCTATGAAGCAGGACACCATCGAAGTTGATCCGAGACCACCTTTAACAACATTGTCGTGCAGGTAACGAATCGTTCCGCACAAGGTTATAACCGACTGCAAATAACAACATGATTAAGTCCGAGATCACTGGAAAAATTTAAACATCTGTGGAAGGAGAGTATTTGTATTGTATGTAAATTGGCTGATTTGTGGAAAGAAGTTTGTAGAAATCTGAACGGCGACATATGCATCAAATGCTGGGAGCAGTTTGCAAAGTTTTCAACGAGGAAAAATAAACGCGCTTTCACCAACTGAGGTTTGGTTATGACACCAGCTGACCACAATCAATTTAGATATCCCCTCTGTACGCCGGGTAGGGCAAGTTGGAAGCAAAATCGATTGTACGGTGTCTCGCCAAGTGGAAATACAGGTAGTCAGCGAGTTGAACTTGCCACCATGACCTGTGAAGTGAGTCATCCGGCGGAGAATTCAACGAACACTGGATGAAGTTTTTGAAGCAGTGCAGGTATGAGGTAAAGTGAATTTAAAGTTTGTTGTTGATGTTAGTATTCAGGTTCCCCCAAACACACCCGACGCGATTATATCGCTTGGCGACTGCGATTCTGTCGCCGTTGATATGGAAACGGTAATGGAATATAGCCTGTAGTGACCCAACGATAGAATCGCGGCGAATAGTTGTCGCCGTCGCGGCGATGAAATCGTAAAGTGTGGGGGGCCCTTAATATTACACATGTTGTTTCAACAGATTTAAGGTTTCCCAGACCTGAGCGATATCATCTTCCGCGACGGCGACAACTAGTCGCCGCGATTTTATCGTTGGGTCGCTGTAGGCAATATTGCATTTACGCTTCCATGCCAATAGCGACAAAATCGCAGTCACCAAGCGATAGAATCGCGTCGCGTGTGTTTAGGGGGAACCTTCTGTCGCGATTAATTCCAGAAAATTAACGAATAGCAAACTGTATAAAAGTTGTGTCTAACATTTGTACATATTATGATTCTACGAATCCGGTGAGATTCATATGGGACAGTGGCGCATGAAAATACCTGAGTAGGACAGTCGAAGCATTGTCCTACCCATGATTATAGTAAGAACATACCGTGGAGGACAGAAATCCGTACAACACCGAATTCCATTCACTTCGTGAAATATCACTATAATTTGAAGTGGGTTTGGGGGATTACATTTATTAATCATTTATCTTACACTGATCTTGACAGTAAGCTTTCTGGCCGTTGAATGGAAATATGCTCTGAAATTTAAATATCACAATTGAATAACAAATCGCCACTCAGAAAACGCAATGTTTCAGGCGCCATTTTGTCATGTTAAATATTAAAGTTAGGAAATAGTTGTACGGGTTATGATCCTGTGATTCGAAATCCGTTCAAGGTGGACGGATTTCGAATAAGATTGTATTGATTTTATTCATTATTTTATCATATTTTTCGCTGTTTTCAATGTAATACAGTGGAGCACATGAAAAATAGAGGCCAGCGGGCACCTGTCTGTATCAATAACGAGCGTTCTATTTGTATACGACTCCTATTTGCTAGAGCCTTTTGACGTAGGACTTACGTCTCTCTTTACTATACCTGGTGTCATTTCAAAATTTCTAAATCGGCCGCGTTACGCTGTGTTGAAAGATTTCAAACGTTAATAGCTTTTACCCTAGTGAACAGATTTCTGCAGTTAACCCCTCAATCGACAGCTTTCAAGTATGCCTTTCATATTAATGCTTGATAATATCCGAAAACTTGTTTCAATAGGCCTAAAACTGTTTTCAAAGCAAAACATTGAATTCACGAAAACCTATAAATATGGGTACCCCATCATTCTTGCATCATTCCATTACCACGTTCTGATTGGTGCAGACGTCAACGAATGAGCTCACGCTAGGTCTGCTAAGAAGGCATAAAAAAGCGCAGCGCGAATTTTTCCTCTCAATCTGACCGAAACAGGCAAAGCAATAACAGCATCGCATCTTCGGAATTTTAGAACGGTTGCATCATCGTCTCAGCCACGCATTCGCAAACCTAAAGCCTTTTTAAGAGGAAGGCAGAATCGTCAGCATTCTCAGGTCAGCATCATCGGCATTTTCAGCCCGGCATTATTGTCGAGAAGCCAACAGTAAGCGCGGCACGGCGGTGTGTGACGATAGAGTGTCGACGACAACACTACTGATCAAGTTTTCTCGGCCGATGGCAGCAGCGGTTAAGCGTTTGGTATTCCTGCAGACATCGATTCATAATGTTTTAAACAATCATAAACTCCCAGTTGAACCGCTCAAGAGGAAATTTACATCTAACATTGTGAATGGATCTTTTCAGAACCACTAATATACTTACTAAAGAGTTTTCGCAATAGAATCATTTTGAAAATGTAGTACAATCAACTAATTAGAGAGCGTTTGTGTGACAATTTTATTAATTCGCGTTCATGGCGATGAAATGTTACAAAATTCTGTCTTCCTCGCTCACGACAAAAGAAAATGCGTTTCTTATTCTAAGGTTTCAACGAAAATTTTTGAAATTTCTCCATCAGAATTCCAAAATTGTCACTATTTTGAGTCTAAATATTTCAATTTAAAATTTGATTTATTTGTTGATGTGAATAGGTAAATAGCTACTGATTTTGTGTAACTTTCAAACGTTGGTATAAAGCTTTTGAATATTCTTGGTTAACGTGTTTTGTATTTCAGCAAGTATACTCTATTACCACTATTACCACTGAAAATCCATTCTGCGCCAAATCCGCGAGACCCAAAATTAAATTCTAAGCAAATACACGTTAAATATCAATGTTAAATATTACGCTGAACATTACAACAATTTAGTGAACGTCTTTTTTCGAGTTCGTTTTTATAATATTACTGATTTTAAGTATATGTTTTAACTTCAACGTTACACACGTTTGTACAAAATTGAAAATAGGATTAAGGAAAAAGCAGTTGATATAACAACTCATCTAGATGGTCCTTCTTGGAATTTCTGAAGAAGTCGCTCCAAAATTGTCTGCGGGTGTTTCTCCGAGAACATCTGTGGAAATTTCTCCATTCTTGCAAAAGGTTCCCCGGAAATTTATGCGGAATTTCATTTTTTGACGTAGAACTACGTCTGTCTTTTCTATATTGGGGTACACTTTACGTTTTCGAAAAATCAAAAAACGTCACGAAAATATGATAAACTTTGGACGTTAATATCTCAGCCGTTTCTGGATTAATTTTCAGTTTTTGGACTATTCGATCAAGACAGAGTCAACGCTTCACTTCACAGCGTACACTGAAGTCATTTTTTACGCGGCTTTTGTACACGATTCGCTTTTTATGCGATTTTTTTTCATTCGAATTTCGAGATTTCCATGGTTCGTTCAGACATATTTTGGGATTTACACGGTTTTTACGTTGTTCTAATTTACGCGGCCCACATCCTCCGCGTAAAACTGACTCCAGTGTGTTACAATATTTAGGTATGATAATATTTAGTATTGCAAACTTGCTAACAGTTTAGCAATAATAATAATATTTAGCAGTTTAGGTTTCGGTGAATCAGTCAATCTCGTAAGTGTATCGCAAGCTTCTTCTTCCATAGCACTACATTCCAACTGGAACTTGGTCTGCTTTTTAAAGTAATCTATTAGCATTGTTTTAGTTATTAATTGAAAGCTTTATATGCCCTATATTGCATGAGTATTGAGTATGTATCTTGTGTGACAAATACAATGGATACACTATGCTCGGGGTGTCGAGAATGTTTCCCATCCGAAAATATCCTAGATTGGATCGAGAATCGAACTCGCCATCTCCGGTTTCTGGACCTTTGTTCCTAAGGTCAACTGGAGACCTCAAGCCAGCATAGAAGTCAAATTAATGCAACTTACAGGGCTGCACCAGCTGGTGCAGTTCGTTTCAGCTAACTTACACGCGCGTTTTCTCTCAAAACCTTGAGGGCGTTTGACGGCAGCTTCTCGCTTACGTCTATGGATGCCAGTAGAAAAGCTCGGAATGTTCTTCACTGCTGCAGTGGATGTGTTCTGGGATACTTTCTTCGGTGTTTTTGCAGATTCCTAGCGGTTGCCACTGTCGAGGCTAATATTTCGTAACCGGACAGATACTTCCTGAATTTTTTTTGATCATTTTTGTTCGAGGTAGATTTGATTTCTGTGTCGGTTTGATGAGAAGATTTTGCCAAGGAATGGTATGCAACGCCGATTATTTATCCTGAATAGTTGATGTGAGAAATTTGGACATATTATGTATCTTAAAGGCATGGTCAAGTCAAGTCCTACGTCCACTTAGCGGTTATGTCACAGACATTACCCACTGTTCGTTTTTAATAAAACTAAGTGCTTAGGTGTATGGATTCCGATGCACCACGGTAGCACAGACAAACAGACATAACACCACAGAGAACAGACGTTCATCTTCATTCGCGTGCTTGTGTAAAAGTTTGTACTGGTCATTTTAAAGTATGTCGTTATGCCCCCGTTGCGCGGTGCTAGTGTGCTGATAAATATGGTTAAAATTTGCCGTTTTTTACTTTTTAGCGCTAGTGTTCATTCCGAATTGCTCCCAGGCTCACTCCTAGGTGGCAGCACTACATTGTTTATGAAGTGTATGCGAACGCCATCACTTAGTGGAATTGAGTTTTATGTAGGGCAGCCTGCGTTGGTGGCGCTGAGGTGTGATTTAAATCTTTACACACGTTTTTAACGAAAATTTGTTCGAGCATCCACGTCTGTTCTCTGTGATAACACATTGAACATTTACTCATCAAATTCATCGTCGTTCAAACACTAACGACATCTGTTGATTTCAGTTAGTTGGGCAAATCACGAACCAGATGGCGGTAGTGAGCAAAAGTCAAACTAGAGCAAATCCGATGCGCGCGCAACGAGTGATCGATTGGCCAACTAATGGTTATTTGAATTGACTAGTAAATCAGTGAATGATGGAAATTTGACGAGTGTTATGTCTGTTTGTGACGGTAGCATATGGATCAATTAAAGATCTAATACTATCAATACTATTTCAATTTCTAGATCTATAAAAATATAATTAAAACGTTTCAAAGTTAATCAGAGGTTTGAAAGTTTATCAGAGTTTATTTAACTGGCAATCGTGCAAGTTTCCAGGGATTACTTACTTACTTGATGGGCAACAGCTCTTTGATGAACTTATGGAGTATCCTTCTCCACTGGACTCGATCCTGGGCCAATCGCTTCCAGTCGCCCTGAACAATGAGACCCTCAGGTCCTCTTAAACTGGAAATAGCCATCGTGTACGCGGCTTTCCACGAAGCCTGCGGCCTCTTCCGGGTTCTCTACTAAATATTATCTTCGCTTGACGTTCTTTCGGCATACCAACAACGTGTCCAGCCCACCGCAGTCTGCCGTGTTGTATAAGCTTAACAATATACAACCCTTTATACACCTGGTACAAATCCAGTCTTCAAGATGCAGCACCAAGCAAATGTTTATCCACAGACAAACAGACATAACACATTGAACATTTACTCATCAAATTTATCGTCCTTCAAACACTAACGACATCTGTTGATTTCAGTTAGTTGGGCAAATCACGAACCAGATGGCGGTAGTGAGCAAACGTCAAACTCGAGCAAAAACGATGCGCGCGCCACGAGTGATCGATTGGCCAACTAATGATTATTTGAATTGACCAGTAAATCAGTGAACGATGGAAATTTGACGAGTGTTATGTCTGTTTGTCTGTGGTTTATCCGTGCTGCCGCACTCGAATGAACTTTCGCTTCGGACTGGAACGTGCACTCGTAAAAATGAACATGAGCCCGAGGGTAGGCTGGATGCTCATGTTTTGCACCGAGCTCACAGCGGCGCTCGAACATTGATGTTTTCAGCGCGGCTGTGAGCGCCGCTTTGAGCACGGTACAAAACATCGGTTACAATCAACAGACAATGCTTAGTTGGCTTGGCTTAGTATTTTGGTGTTAAAACCCTATACTTCTAGCCATTTTCAATTAAATTTTACAAAATTTTTATACGCTGGTGTTCGTGGAACATATTTATTCTCCTCGCACATCGAGAAAACCTTTGCATCCTCAAATACCACAGAAAGGAGATTTCGTTAACCCGGTAAGGTAGATGAACAGAAATATAGATCAAGGATTCACTTAGAAAAGTGATGTAGTCTTAAGTTGAGAAACTAGTCAAAGATATGAGAGAACAATCTCAGAAATATACGAATATGTAGCACTATGATGATTGTCGTCCACTCGTACCAGACGCAGGCCAATGAGAAAAACAATTCTGAAAGCTTCTAAGAGTTTATTGAAATCTGTAGGAATCACAAATATACACCTATGTTTGCAAGGAATTTTAGAAATTGAAAAGAAAATGGTCTGAAATTCGGAGTAACATTGTTCTTGAGATTTCAGAAAACCCGTGAATAATACTGAACACCCTTAAAGATTCTTGGACGATCAGAAGCTTTACTGGTAGATCGTAGTGAAATTCTAAAGAATTTTTAAAGGTTAGAATTTCTAGAAGTTTGTGATAATATTGAAATAATTGAAATTGTATTGAAATCATCCAATATTTTATAAAATTTACAGGAATCCATTACCACTTCTGGAAATTCGTAAAAATGTTTGAAGATATGCTTTTAAGAAATGTTCTATAAACACTAGAAATGTAATTATTGTCCTAATAGTCTTAGGGTATCTTATAACTTATCTGAGGATGTCCGAAAAAATCTCTCTTCTGAGAGGATGCCCGGAAACTCGCTGAAATTCCATAAAAGTATTCTATAGATTTGATAATCCAGTTTTTGTCCTACCCACGTCTCAGGACCTGACCGCGCTTTTGATATAGGAGGAGAGAAATATGGACTTCCGATGGGACTTCTCAAGGGCTTCTGAAAGGAACTCTTTTGGACTTCCGGGAGAAAGCCTTACGGGCTTCCGAAAGGAATCGGTATGGTCTTCTGAATGAAATACTTACGTGCTTACGTGAATCCATAGTGCTTTCGAAGGGAATCCTTACAAGCATCTGAAGGGAACCTTAACGGGCTACCTAAGAGAATCTTTATGGTATTCCTAAGGGAATCCCCTCGGGATTTCGAAGGGAATTCTCACGGACTTCCAAAGAGAATCCTTATGGACTTTGGATAGAAATCCTCACGGCCTTCTAAAGGGAATCCTCACGGGCTTCCGAAGGAAATCCTTGCGGCCTTCCGGAGGGAATTATTGATTCCTACGGGCTTTCGAAGAGAATTTTCACGGGCTTCCGAAGGGAATCCTCACGGGCTTCCGAAGAGAATCCTTAAGGGCTTATAAAGGAAAGCCTTACGGGTTTCCGAAGGGAATCCTTACGGTCTATCGAAGGGGATTCCTCATGTACTTCCAAAGGGAATCCTCACGGGCCTCCTCACAGGCTTCCGTAGGGAATTCTTCGGGCTTCTGAGGGCATCCTGACGGGCTTTCGAGAGGAATCCTTACTGGCTTCCGGAGGGAATCCTTACGGGTTTCCGAAGGGAATCCTTAAGGACTTTCGAAGGAAAACCTTACGAGCTTCCGGAAGGAAACCATACGGGCTTTCGAAGGGAACTTATTAGGGCGTCCGAAGAAAATCCTCACGGGCTTCCGAAGGGACTCCTAACGGATTTTCGAAGGAAAACCTTACGGGCTTTTGAAGGAAATCCTCACGGGCTTTCGAAGGGGATTCCTCACGGGCTTCCGGAGGAATTCCTCACGTACTTCCTACGGGAATCTTCACGGGCTTCCGAAGGGAATTCATTAGGGTGCCCGAAGAAATCCTTACGGGCTTCGGAAGGGAATCCTAACGGACTTTCGAAGGAAATCCTTACGGGCTTTCGAAGGGAATCCTCACGGCCTTTCGGAGGGAATTCTTACAGGCTTGCGAAGAGAATTTTTACGGGCTTCCGAAGGGAATCATCACGGGCTTCTGAAAGGAATCCTTGCGGGCTTTCGTATACAAATTCATTAGGGCGATCGAAGGAAATCCTCACGGGTTTTCGAAGGGAATCCTCACGGCCTTCCTGAAGGAATTCCTACGGGCTTTCGAAGGGAAGTTTCACGGGCTTCCGAAGGGAATCCTCACGGGCTTCCAAAAGGAATCCTCGCGGGCTTTCGAAGGGCATTCCTTGCATACTTCCTACGGGAATCTTCACGGGCTTCCGAAGGGAATTCATTAGGGCGTCCGAAGGAAATCGTCACGGGCTTCGGAAGGGAATCCTAACAGACTTTCAAAGGAAATCCTTACGGGCTTTCGAAGGGAATCCTCACGGTCTTTCGGAGGGAATTCTTACGGGCTTCCGAAGAGAATTTTTACGGGCTTCCGAAGGGAATCTTCACGGGCTCCCGAAAGGAATTCTTGCGGGCTTTCGAAGAAAAATTCATTAGGGCGATCTAAGGAAATCCTCACGGGTTTTCGAAGGGAATCCTCACGGCCTTCCGGATGGAGTTCCTACGGGCTTTTGTAGGGAATTTTAACGGGCTTCCGAAGGGAATCCTCACGGGCTTTGCTTGCAAAGGGGATTCCTCACGGGCTTCCGGAAGGATTCCTTACATACTTCCTACAGGAATCTTCACGGGCTTTCGAAGGGAATTCATTATGGCGTCAGAAGGAAATCCTCACGGGCCTAGAAAGGGAATCCTAACTGACTTTCGAAGGAAACCCTTACGGGCTTTCGAAGGGAACCCTCACGGGCTTCCGAAAGGAATCCTCGCGGGCTTTCGAAGAAAAATTCATTATGAAGGCGATCGAAGGAAATCCTCACGGGTTTTCGAAGGGAATCTTCTCGGCCTTCCGGAGGGAATTAATACGATCTTTCGAAGGGAAGTTTCTCGGGCTTCCAAAGGGAATCCTCACGGGCTTCCGAAAGGAATCCACCGGGCTTTCGAAGGGGATTCCTCACGGAGTTTTGGGGGATTTATTACGTACTTCCTAGGGGAATTCTCCCGACCTTCGAGGGGAATTCTCACGAGCTTCCGAGGGAAATCCTCACGGGCTTCCGGAGTGCATCCATACGGGCTTTCGAAGGAATCGAAGAAATCTTAACGGGCCCTGAAGAAATTGCATATGGGGCACCTTGGGATTCCCTTCATAATCCCATCGAATTTTTCGAAGAATCCCCTCAGGAATCCAAAATGGATTCCCTTCAGAGTCCCAAAAGGATTCTCTTTAGAATTCAAAAAGGAAATCCATCTGAGACTTCCAAGGAATTCTTTTTCAGAATTCGAATATTTATTTTTCTATTCCTAAAAGGATTTAAAAGGTTTTTTCTTAGTATCCAGAAACGGTTTTCCTTCGGAATCTCACGATTCCTTTAGAAATCCTTATAGGATGCTCCTCGGATCCCAAAAGGATTCGCTTCGGGTTTCCGAAAGAATTCACGATTTACTTCGGAATAACGAAAGAACTCATTTCGGGATCCCTGAAAAATTCCCGTCGGGATTCACGAAGGATTCCTTTTAGAATCTGATGGAAAACCTTAAGGGCCACCAAAGGAATTCTTTTTTAGGATCCGAAGATCCGAATGGGTTTTTATTGAATTCCAAAAGATTGTCTTCGGAATCCCAAAAGGTTTCTTTCTGGTATCCAAAAACGATTTCATTCAGAATTCCACGATTTCCTTCGTTTCTTCGAATCCCAAAATCATTCTCCCCGGAATCCCAAAAGAATGCACTTCGTATTCATTTTGGAGAACTCTCATTAGGCTTCCCTCCAAAGCCCATAGGGATTCCTTTCGGAATCCTATAAGGTCATAAGGACTCCATTCTGAATCCCCTAAGAGGTCGTATACTAATTACGTAAGCACATATGGGGGAGGGGGGTCTGCCATTTTCTTACTCTTCATATAAACAAAAAATAATTTGTATGGGAAAAATCTTACAAGGGGGGGAGAGGGGTCCGAAAAACCAAGAAAAAATGCTTACGTAATTATTGAACGACCCCTAAAGACTCTCTTTGAAATCCCATAAGAATTCCCTTCGAAATCTCAGGATTTATTTTGGAATTTCATAAAGACTCCTTTTGGAATCTCATTAGGATTCCCTTCGAGTTCGATAAGGATTTATTTTGAAATCCCATAAGAACTTCCTTTGGAATATCATCAGTGCTCCATTCGGAATGCGTAGCAGGATGCTCTTTGGAATATCAAAAAGATTCTATTTTGAAGCTCAAGGATTTTTTTCGGAATCCCAGAAGGTTTTCTTTCGGAATCCCAGAAAGATTTCATATGGAATCCCATTAGGACTCTATTTGGAACTCCAAAAGAATTCTATTTATAATCCCAGAAAGATTCCATTCAGAACCCAGATGCATTCTTTTCAGTATCCCAGGGATGTTTTCAGAATCTCACAAGGCAATTCTGGGGAATCATCAGTGATGTTTTTCAAAAAATAACAAACATGAATCGTTCTAAAAAATATCTATTATCGCTCACAAGCATCACTTTTTATTCTCATTTTCAGCGTTCGACGTCCCCCAAGACTTCTGAAGTCAGTGCCGCTGTTGTTTTCCACGCTGGCAAGTTATCTGGAAGTGATCTGCGAGTTTCGAGTGAGAAGCCGCTCACGTTTCGCCGCATCGGAAGCTTATATTCACTATGGCTCTTTGACCTGGCTGATATTGCCATTACATTTTAGAGCTGCGGATAGACCGATCCAGGACAACGAATCAAAAATCAAATAAACGAAAAATGGTCACCGAGTTGCATTAGGGCTCATTCACAAATTACATAACGCAAAAAAGCACAGATTTAAACCCCCACCCACCCCTCCGTGACTTGTTTGTAACATTTCCTTTATACCCACCCACCCCCATCTGTGACGCATAACGTCTTACCAAAATTTCACAAAAATGATAAATTGGTATTTTTAGCGAACTCTTCCTTAACTTTCTTCATGGTACATAATAATACTGTCAAATTTGAATTTAATTAGAAATTTCGTTTTTTATATTTTATTATCTTAAATGTTACCCGTAACAGAACTAAGCAAACCCACCCACCCCCTAGACAAACCGTAACATTTTGTAACGCAATACTGTGTACCCACCCACCCCTTTATGCGTTATGTAATTTGTGAATGAGCCCTTATGCCGCTTCAGCTGTATAGAAAAACATTTCTTTGCATGACATTATTTTATTAATAGAAACATATATTATCAAATTATAAATATATAAGAACAATTAAGTATCATGCCAATTCAATAAAAATAAATTTGAAAACGAAAATTCATCGGAATAATTTCATTCATTTCAGTGCATTGCGCACGGATTTACATCACATTCTTCTACATCGTTTTGATTACATCTTATTTTTTACATCGAAAGAAATTACATCGCTCTTGTTTATTACACAGCAAGCTCTCGAGTACATCGTGCAATGTAATATTCAACAAGCGATGGATTCAACGGGTTGCAGCGATTTCGATGTAATATTCAACAACTTTTTTTGCTGTGTAGCATACGTTTGCGTTGCGTTTGACAGTTTTCCCATGGGAAATGTGTCAAACGCAACGCAAACGTATCCTATGTGCGGGGCTCTTAAAGGTAAACTACTTCGACCCTACTTACTCAATTTTGGCATCCCGTACGGATGTTCGAGGTTGGGTGAATTAAACTCACTACTGGGTAGTTTACTTCTTCCGTGCCAGACGATTGAATCTTCTCTCAAAAAAAAATATCACGGTAGAGTACACGGATAAAAATATACACTAATAAAAATCCACACATTTTTATTGGCAAAAATCTAAAGAAATTTCCAAATAAATTTTATGTGTGCGTTAATAACCACCCGCTATGGGAAAATCCACATAAAAGTTATTAGTTAATAAGAGTTATGTGTGTTTCCACATATACGTTATGCGAATTCACATAGCCGTTATGTGGGAAATGCTATAGTCAAAATGTATGTGTGCCACACATAATGGATATGATTGGATTTTTGTCAGTGTACCATTGACTATTATGTGGGAACAATCCAATTACATTACATTATATAGTAAACAATAGGTTATACAGTTATTGAATGGGTACATCAGATGATCTAGAATATAAAATACAACACAAAAACTTTGTTTTCTATTGTAACATTTTAAATATATTGTTTTTCTTTTGCTTGGGAAAATTTTTGTTAGAAATGAGAAAAATGAACAGAAAAATATTTTTTTAAATCATACATCATGATAACCTTTTTAATGTTATGAGTTATCCAGACTACGAGCTATATCGCTTGATATAGAGTAGCTTGATATCAAAGTTCACATATCTTATTTTTACTGCAAATAATGCATATGACATCTCATGTCAAGATACCATCAAGTGACATAGCTCGTAGTCTGGATGGCACATTAATCGACCCATTGCACAAATTTAACCAACCTTATAATCAGTCTGTTAGAAATAAAAATTTTGGGTTCATACACTAAACCCCCGATTTGAGTGAAATGTACCGAATATTAGATACTTTTTTCTAACCGTGTATGTTTTCTGACGAAGTTCATTTTTGTTGTGACATCCTCAACCACAGTTGCGTGAAAATATCTCCGAATTCTCCGAAGAAAAGAAATAATGCCTCCAAGAACGGTGAGTAAATACCCGCAGTTTGAAATTAGACAGAAAATAAATCTTTCATATTTATTTTCAGCGGGAGCAGCAAATAAATCCGCCCGTGATCTTGCCCGAGACACAGCAGCAAAACAAAATGGCGCTCGTAAACGTGCAAAGCTCTACAACCAGGGATATTTATTGGAAGCTGTAAGTTTAATGGATAACGTAGATAATGTAGATTACCTCACGTGTTCAGGGGTTGAAAATGACCGATTTTTACGTGACGTAACATTTTTAATGCAATTAATTAATGATAAATTCCTACTCCTAATTCTTTCCAGCTCAATGAAGCGATGTCCAAGAGGAATGGTGCCGGTTTCACCAATAGTGGCCTTGTATTTGTAGCGACAAACACCGCTAGAAGCACGACAGAGGACAATGGGCAAAGATATTCCGACCCATTGAATTTAAGCCAAAAGGCAGTTCAGGTAGACAAAAATCAGTATGCCGAAAAACGTTCGACTGCTGGCAAAAAACATCGGACAGGTTTTGAACTCAAAAACAATTGTACAATGACAAAACTAATTCTCACCGTACACAGAAAAAAATTTCGTGGTAAAAACTACTATTTTGTAGACTACGCTCTGTTTTTAAAACTACCATGAAATTTCAGTGAATTCTACCACGGTTTCAGAGAAATTCACCACTGTTTCAGTTCATGTGACAACATTCCGCATGGGCCACAGTTGATTTTTACTGCGCGCATGGTAAAATCAAACGGGTTTGTTATCTGCTGAAAATCGTCGGTGCATATTCTTAAAATAACCCTCGGAATGGTAGTTTCGACTGCAATATTTTTTTGCGTGTAGTCAGAAAAATCGTCAATCGATTCAATCGTTGACATTAATGAAAATAGCTAGTCAAACACGACGTCGTTGAAACCAGGTTCAGCTAGAAAGCTAGTAACCGAGTTTACTGCCAACGTTTCAAATAACCCAACGAAAAGCTCATATCAGCGATGGAAGCGTCTGATCCCAGATTATCCACCGAGTTGTAAGGGAAATTGAAGATGCCTTCGATGACTGGGATGTTGGTCTAAATACAAGTCCACAAGTCCTTGCCAGCAAAGTGTCTGCTGATGATATGCAACCAGACTCAAAGCCCGATGATCGATCACGTTTCCCAGTTCCTTGTCTGTCTCACGGTCATGGTAATGGATCTCGGCCAAGTAATCGCGCCTTCTCAATTCTTCCAACAAGCTCTGACGAAGATTTACCGAATGACAGGAAGCTTGCTAGACCTGGAAATAATAAATACGTTTTATACATTCACCAGAGAAAGTACAGCAGCGGGTTGCTTCAAGAGTAGGAGAAAACAATTTGTCACAGATTACAACATTGGCTTTTGCAACACGAATCAACAAAGGCATCGCTGAGAAAATCGCTAACTTGAACAAAGCAATGAAATACGCAGTTGCGCGTAAAGTTATTCGAGACGTTGAGTGTCAATACATCAAAATAACCATGACAAACTGTTTTTTCTTGAATTTCATGATTTATTTCTTGAATCTTATGTGACTTTATTTTTACTTCACGTGGTTAGTCATTAACCACAGAGCATTTGGGCTATTCTACGAGTCGAGTGACGTGAGGTGAGTCGATTTTAGCAATTCTCACGTGAGGTGACCATGTTATTCAAATGGGGCTATACGACTCTTCTCACGTCATTCGAGCAATCTCACGTCACTCCACTCGTAGAATAAGCCCAATTTTCATAAAATGTCTCCATTTTCACTTCACGTGGGCTGTTGCCATATACAGGACATTTTACTTGAATTGTTACGTTACTTTTCATCTGTTTGTTATGTTTATGATAAACCAAACCATGTTTGGTAAATTTTAACATTGTATGGCTTTCATTTGATTAATAAATAAATATTCATATCAAAAGCAGTTTATTCAATTTTCTAGTAAAATACTATCGAACAGTAAAAATTGTGGTTATACCATACACCGTATTGTAGAACTACTTATTTCATTACTATTCATAACAATACGTGCATAATACCCCTTTTTGTACAGCTACTTTAGAGAAACAATTGAATTTAAGGTAAAATTCATTTAATGCTCAGTTTTATCAACAATAAGTTTACTATAAATCGAATTTTTTTTTTTAACCAGTTCATTTATTTTGTAGGCTCAGTCGTGTGTGACACTTTGCGGAGCCGCAATTCTCAAGTATGATATATTTACATGGTATATCATCTTATCTTAACAGTTAGTTGGGAGGGGACATAGACCATAATACTCGTGGCGACTCAAGGTTAGAAAAACTTAATACAGGACGGACGGGGTAGGGATTTGGGTTTAGGTTATTTCAGCTGCTCATCCGGGCGTTTGACGTTGAACGTTGAAAACGGTTTTGCGTGGCGTCGTGCTCGATTTTGGTTCGTCAGGAGCATCTTCCGGATGGCCAGAGCTTCGGGGTACATGGTACAGAGAAACAGAATCGGACAAAAAAAAACTGAGAAAGAGAAGAATATAGGCATTAAACTTTGATGTCAGCCAAACAAAGAAAGGCATAGATGGCCTGCATATATATCACATCGCGATCTCCCAAAACACCTCTTATATCCCGGAAGGGTTGTTTACCTCGGGCCACAAGGGTATCCAATAGTTGCTCTCTGGAGGCGTCATTTTCCGAGCAATACCAAACTACGTGATCGATGTCATCGTAACCGGCTCCGCACCTACATAGGTTGCTATCGACCAGGTTTATTCTGTAGAGATGTGTGTTTAGTGAATAGTGATTAGACATAAGTCTCGACATCGTGCGAATGAAGCCTCGACTTAAGTCCTCACCTCTGAACCACGCTCGCGCAGAAACTTTAGGAACTATGGAAAATAGCCACCGTCCAAGTTCATTGTGTGACCAAATCATTTGCCAATTTTGAAGAGTACTCTGACGGACTAATGGGAAAAACTCGTTATTAGAGATTTGTCTATCATAAACTTCACCTTCCTGTGCGCCCACCTTTGCTAGCGAGTCCGCCTTCTCATTGCCATAGATTAGGCAATGGGATGGGACCCATACAAAGGTAATCTTGAATGATCTTTCGACCAAATCACACATCTGCTCTCTTATCGTTGTAAGAAAGTAAGATGCGTGCTTAACAGGTTTCATCGACCGGAGTGCCTCGATAGAACTAAGACTATCCGAGAAGATGAAATAATGGTCTACGGGCTGATCGGAAATTATCCCCAAAGCGAAATTAATTGCTGCCAGCTCAGCAACATAAACCGAACACGGTTCTTGAAGTTTTCGGAAGGTGGTTGAACTTACGTTGAAAACACCGAAGCCAGTGGATCCGTTAATGCGAGAACCATCAGTGAAATATCTGTTATTGCAATTGACATGTTCATATTTTTCAGAAAAAATGGAAGGGATAGATATTTGTCGAAGATGATCTGGTATTCCTTGAATAGCGTGTTTCATGGACAGATCGTATTCAATTGAGGAACTGTCGTTGACGAAGTGAACTCGAGGTGGATTATAGCATGGAAGACAGAGATCTGACGATATGTAGTTGAGATAGACTCGCAGGTATCTTGAACGATGAGCCAGTTCAAGCATATTATCGAAGTTTTCTAATACAAGTGTGTTACTTGTTCCACATTTGATCAGTATTCTGAGTGAGAGCTCCCAGTAACGGTGCTTTAAAGGAGTGACTCCAGCGAGCACCTCCAGGCTCATGTTATGCGTTGAATGCATACAGCCAAGTGCAATACGCAAACAACGATATTGAATTCGTTCCAATTTGATTAGGTGGCAATCAGCTGCTGAGAGGAAGCAGAAAGAGCCATACTCTAAAACAGAGAGAATAGTCGTTTTATATAGTTTGATGAGGTCTTCCGGGTGAGCGCCCCACCAAGTTCCGGAGATAGAACGGAGAAAATGGATCCTTTTTCGGCATTTCTCTAACAAATAATCAATATGTGTTTTCCAGGTACACTTGGAATCAAACCAGACCCCAAGGTATTTAGAAGATAAAGATTGGTTTATGTCATCTTTCAACAGCTTTAATTTCAGTTGAGCTGGGTACCGCTTCTTAGTAAACACTACCAATTGAGTTTTTTGCGGAGAGAACTCGATCCTAAATGTCGCCCAAACAGTCAGGTTATTTAGGGAATTTTGCAATGGTCTTTGCAGGACATTTGCACATGAACCTCTTAAGGAGATCACGGCATCATCTGCAAGTTGTCTAAGCGTGCATTGTCCTTCCAAACAATTGTTAATATCTTTAACATAGAAACTGTAAAGCAAGGGACTTAAACATGAACCTTGGGGAAGGCCCATGTAGCTATTTCTGGAAGTTGTCAGAGTGCCGAGAGTAAAGTTCATATGTTTTACTGACAACAAATTGTACAAGAAATTATTCAAAATAACGGGTAATCCACTACTGTGCAGATTTTCCGACAGTACTTCTATGGAAACAGAATCAAAAGCGCCCTTAATATCCAAGAAAACTGAAGCCAGTTGCTCCTTGTGCGCATAGGCCAGCTGTATATCTGAAGAGAGCAACGCTAGACAATCATTTGTTCCTTTACCTTTTCGAAAACCGAATTGAGTATTTGACAGTAATGCATTTTGCTCGACCCAATGGTCAATTCTTGAAAGGATCATTTTCTCCAATAATTTCCTCATGCACGATAGCATGGCAATCGGTCGGTATGAATTGTGATTAGACGCTGGTTTCTCAGGCTTTTGAATAGCTATTACTTTGACCTGTCGCCATTCAGGTGGCACAATGTTGTACTCCATGAAACAGTTGTACAGGTCGAGTAATCGCCTTTTTGCGACATCTGGGAGATTTTTTAGAAGATTGAATTTGATGTTATCGCATCCCGGAGCAGAGTTATTCGATGAAAGAAGAGACATAGAAAGTTCCAGCATTGAGAATGGTCCACCCAAAGAACCGGGATCAGTGATTGATTCTCGAAATAGCGGTTCTGCTGGTACGGAATCTGGACAGACCTTTTTTGCGAAGTTGAATATCCATCGATTGGAGTATTCTTCACTCTCGTTTGTGGAAATGCGGTTCCGCATGTTGCGGGCCGTTTTCCAAAGTGTTGTCATTGAGGTTTCTCGCGATAGTCCCTCGACAAAACGTCGCCAGTAGCTACGTTTTTTAGCCTTGAGAAGATTTTTGAGCTTTCTTTCAAGCCTCAAATACTCTTCGAAAAGCTCAGACCTTCCGTGTTTACGGAAAGCCTTGAAGGCATCAGATTTCTCGGAATACAACTTAGTACATTCATCATCCCATCCAGGAGTGGCTGGTCTTCTTATGACAGATGTACTTGGAACGCGTCGTTTCTGAGCTTCTAGTGCGCTTTTATGAATCAATTCGGTAAGGAATCGATACTCATCCAGCTGAGGAAGAATATCAGTTGATTCAATACCAATTTTTACCGCCGATGCAAATATTTGCCAGTCAATGTTTTTCGTGAGGTCGAAAGGAACATTAACTGGCACTGATCGTTGATAGCCGCTTTTGATTGTGGTGACTATCGGCATGTGGTCACTACCATGGGGATCTTGGATTACCTTCCACGTGCAATCTAATGATAGTGAATTAGAGCATAAAGACAGATCTATTCGACTTTCCTGACCTTGAGGTCCTATTCGAGTTACTTCGCCTGTGTTCAAAATATTCAAGTTGAAATCGTCGCACAAATCATAGAAAATAGGCGCTCTGTTATCGTCTCTAGTTTCGCCCCATGCAATACCATGTGCATTCATATCACCCAGTATTAAAACTGGGGATGATAAAAGAGAGACTGCGCTCCAAAGATGCCGACGATTAAGTGGGGCATTTGGGGAATATACACTGAAGCTATGCAAAGGTCTTTATTCTTTACATTTACTTGGCAAGCGACGATTTCTAAACCATTAACAGTCGGAATGGAATTCTGTAGAAAGTGTGACATTTTTGATTCCCAAAAGAACGCCACCATAATGATCATTCCGATCTTGGCGAATAATGTTAAAATCGTGGAAGTTGATTTCATCTTCAGAAGAAAGCCATGTTTCACAAAGTGCAAATATATCGCAATCGGAGTTGCGAATTAAAACTTAAACACGTCCAATTTATGTTTCAGACTATGACAGTTCCACTGCAGCACAGTGATTGTATCTTGTATGGCCGTATTATCCATCGAAAGATACAAGTCCTGCAAGAAGGGCCATGAAACAGTCAATTGCTTCAGATAACTTTCAACTGTTGGAATAAAGAGGTCAATGATTGGCCTCAATGAATTCGGAATATTGAATAAGTTCAAAATACGATCCACAAGGTCCTTAAAGGATATCAATCCTCGCTTGGACGAGATTCTTTTCTTGGAAGTGCGAGTAGCAGTTTTCTGCTCAGAGATATTCCTTGACTGATGTTTCTTTGTAACATCACTTTTAGGCAATGGCGGGAATGTCTTACTGCAACATGGGTCAAAAGGAGCAGTATAGACAGGCTGCTTCGGAATTTTAAATAATCCCCCATTACCATCAGTTTTAGGCAAGCTTCTAGGGATGATTTTTGTTTTCTTGCGGCGCAATCCCGGTGAAGACAGTTTCTTCCTCTTTTCTGGTACGTGTACCTCCGCAGAATCATCCATATCGGCTACGTCAGAGTCCGATTCGTCTATGGAAATGACATCATAAAAATCACTTACTTGAACGGCAGCTGAAATAGCAGCCGTTGCGTTGGCAGTTGCGGATGTGTCTTGCGACTTCATCATTTCTGCATACGACTGCTTAGAGCGCTGTACTAACGAGCGCTTAACTTTTTGGTGCGCTTTTTGTACACCGGGCATTCTTGCAGAACCATGGGGAGGGTCCATGCCACAATAAGCGCACTTTGTAACTTGTTGTTGGCAGGACTCCTCCTATGCTTTTCAAAACATTTGCCACAACGGGGCTTGTTGTCGCAAAACTCGGCAGTGTGCCCCAACTGTTTGCAGTTGGTACAACTGAAAACTCTGGGACGCACCGGAAACAACATATTTTCGATATCTACATATTTTGGGAGTATCGAACCGGCAAACGTTACCCGTAGCGAACCTGACTTCGAATATACTTTTTACCATCTACCATAGCTGCTGAATGCAATTCCTTGCAGTCCAGAATATCCACGGTAGACTGCAGGGCATTCTTTAAACGGCCTTTTCCTGCAAGTACATCCTTGCAAGTCAGGCTCGCTGCGGTAATTACGCCTTCAATCTCGACCTCCCGCGAGGGGACGTAAACCAAATATTCAACATTATAGTTCTGGTCTTTTGCGATAGCATTTGCATCCTGGTATGTAGGTGCGGTTACACGTAGTTTGTTCCGATTGATCTGATGAAAATCAGTTTTCGGAAAACGACGCGTCAAGTCACGTTTGATTCCTAAGAAATCAATACTTTTCACTTTCTGCCGAAAGTAAACAACCCAGGGACCAGGTGATGTGGCCTGGTAAAATCGCGTGCGAACGACATTGTCTTTGGGAGGCGTTTCGCCTCCACTCACTTCGTCCATGTATCAAAGATAAAAAAAACTTAAATAAATTTATTTAAGAAAAAAATATTTTTTTGGACCAGGCTAATGCCCACTCTTTCTGCACTGTCCGATTCTTTCTGTCGAGAAAAAAGTGTACCCAACTCCACCGCATGCAAACAATACAAAGCGAATAGGTACTTATCCGTTTTGTTGCTGCCTTTGTAGGTGCCTACGAACGTCGTCCTACGGGGATGGATGATGCTCTGTCCGAATGCTGATATTCACGGCGCTGTAATGATTACCGGTTGGTAATTTACCAATTACAGCCCGCTTCCTTCTGGTCGCCAGGAATTCACCTTGCGAAACTTCGGTGCCGGTGCGGTGGCAAAGTAAACTTAAAAGCACTTGATCGAGTTCGCGTGAAGAGATCCAAACTAAATGCGTCTGACTCGTTCCGATGCGACACAGGGAATGAATAAATCGAATTGTTATGCGAAAAAAAATGTATAAAATTAATCATGTTTTTGTATTGTTACGATGCTTAGCCATTCATAGTTCAGTAAATAGTTCATAACAATACATTCTAATGTATTTCTATAATTGTATCTACAATATATTCTATATTTATATTATTGTTTTAAAAGGTAGTATTACAATAAATTGAATTGTTTTGCTAAAATATTTTTTATTCGGGTACACTACTAAAAATCCACACATATTTATTGCAAAAATCCATAGATTTATTATAGGGTGCTGTCAATACGATACATCGCGCGGCTGTTGTAATGTTTCCAAAAACGCACTTGCACAAAATTCCACGCGGCGTTCCGTTTAGTGACCGTTGCACCCAAAAAAAATCTGCACGTTCTTTACACCTGAAAAAATACGTAGATTTTTTCCACCTGAAATTCACGTAACTTTTACCTGATTTTCCAATAGAAATATCATTCTACGTGAAAATCAGGTAAGTTCTACCTAAGTTTTGGATAGAATTCACCGGACACGTAAGTTTCACCTGAATTTTCTGAAGCATTTGCAGCTACGTGTGCACGTAAAATGTACCTGAAAATTCAGGTGGAAACAACGTTTAAATTATTTGGAGTGTGCGATTATACCTGAGAAGCAACCAGCAGGAAGCCGCAGTATTCTATTTTATCTCGAGATGCACAATCCTATTAATTCCAGCGTACCGTTACAATACTAAAAATCCACACATATTTATTGGCAAAATCCATAGATTCAACTTATGATGTATATCAGCGCACACATAACCATTCTCCACGCGAACTACTTATAAAATACATATCTAAATAAACTTTATGTGTGGTCTCGAATAAGCAGTTATTTAATTTATGTATGCTTCTATATCGATTATATTAGGGTGGAGCTATTGCAAAAATTTATATCGGCGACACATATATCTTATATAGATATTTTTGGCAGTGTAATATTTACTAAAATGAGTATTCCAATGTTACCGTGTATTACTCCGTGTAGATGTTTGCAGGGCTGTACTTCGCCGTTTAATTTCCGTTGCAGACGAAAACGGCGAATTTACGCTTTTCGCCGCCCGCTTAACGCGGCTACTGTCAAGCGAATTAATAACGACAGACGGCGAAACGGCCGCCGTCCCTGTCCCCCGTTCAAAGTCGTTTTCTTCTTCAGTCTGAGTCAGTATTCCGGTGTGGCCTGTTGTGTGTGTCGTTTCGCTACGCGTGTGAACTTTGTTTTCCATGTTCTCTGAATCTGTTCTGAAATGCAAATGAATGGCAGTGAATAGAAACCACCATCATCGTTATCCGCGAGTGTGACAAACGCGGTGTGTCGGATTTTGGCGTTCGTGGGCGGTTTGTCGTCAGTCATAATAATTTTCAAGGCAGTGCCCTGGCACGACCACGGGATGAAGGCAAAGTGCAAAATTCGCATCTAAACTAGAAGGAGAAAACAAAATTGGATCAAAGGAGCCCAAAGGCATCGCAGACTTCGTCGATCTGTGGAAAAAAAGAGAAAGAAGGGTGTGTGTTGCCCATTTGGATGGTGTGTTTGGTGCGAGGAGAGCAACGAGGCGGTGTTTGAAGTAGTTTTGGAGTTTTTTTTTCTTCCCTGAAGACAGGGTCTTGTGGCAAGGAGTGGGGAACTTCGACGGGGCGTTTCTCTCTGTTGATTGTGTATGATTTAAAAAATAGTGAAAGGAATAATTCCTGATCAATTTTATTCCTGTGCGTATTTTAATTGTCCATATCTGGCAAAAAAAATTAATCTGCGAAAGATTATTGAATGCAGTACCTCTGGAAAATTTTTATGGTGCAATTTATTCAGTGAATGATTAGGTAAAAGTGTTTGTGAAATCCGATTTGAAACTAGCAGAAAGTGCTCAATTTTAATGAAACCGTAAACAGTTTAAAGGATTACTTGCAAAGTGAGGAAGGTCATCACAACGAACAACGTAAGGTTGTTTTATTTTTCTGGAACTGAACATCAGGATCAACACCACATCCACCAAAATGGGTTGGGGAATCGATCTATGGGTAAGTCACAATTTGCATTGAAATCTGATTAATTGTGTTGATATGTACCTAGACCTACCTACTTGACTCAAATTAAAATTTTGTCGATTTTTCGAATTTTACTTCCGGCCCTTGAAAAAGCTAACAATATTACTCAAATTGAATTGACAAATTTCAGCAATTTCTCCGCAAGTTCATCCAGAAATTCCTTCGAAAGCTCCTCCAGTAATTTGTCCGGAAATTCCTCCAGGAGTTCCTTCGAAAGTTCATCCGGAATTCCTCCACGAATTCCTCCAAAAATTCCTCCGGAAGTTCTTCCAGGAATTCCACCTGAAGCTCCTCCATTCATCCGAAAGTTCCTCCAAGAATTCCTGCGAAAGTTCCTCCAGAAATTCTCCCAGAAGTTCCACCAGTAGTTCCTCCGAAAGTTCCTCAAGGTATTCCTCTGAAAGTTCCTCCAGGAGTTCCTCAGGAAGTTCCTCCATAAATTCGTCCATAAATTCCTCCGGAAGTTCCTCCAGGAATTCCTCCGAAAGTTCCTCCAGGAGTTCCTTCGGAAATTTCTCCAGGTATTCCTCCGGAAGTTCCACCAGAAATTCCTCCTGAAGTTCATCAAGAAATTCCCCCGGAAGGTCCTCCAGGAATTCCTCCGGAAGCTCCTCCAGGGATTCTCCCGAAATTTCCTCTAGGAATTCCTCCGGAAGTTGCTTCAGGAATTTCTCCAAAGTTCCTCCATCTTTCCATTAATTACTGCGAGGTCTTTTCAGAAATACACTTTGATTTTCTTAAGAAGCCCTCGATAGCCTCCTCTTTCTCACGCCCCAGGAATTCTTCCGAAAATTCCTCCAAGGACTCTCATTTCAAAATTTTGTCTTGTACATAATATGGAAGGCGATCAGTAAATCAAAGCCAATTGAATCCTGCCGGCCACAACCTGTACAGTGCATGAAGGGGTGCGGAACAATAGATCAAACGGACAAAACGCAGAATGCGCAAATTTAAAAAAAATCTTCAATGCAATCTACTTGATCTAAGCGATATTTTGACTAATGTGTTTAGAATATGCTTTTGAGCTTAAATTTAGAATATAAAGGTTCGGTAGCCTCCGTTTAAGAGGCATGAAGGGTTTTTTTACAGGGAAGCTCGTTTGCTTCGTTCTTCTTCTATGGCTCTTCATTCCAACTTAAACTTGGCCTGCTTTTTAACTAGTAATTTATTCGCATTTCTTCAGTTATTAATTGAAAGCTCTCTATGTCCGCCATCGCATGAGTGAGGGGAGTCGTCGAGAATGTTTTCCATCCGAAAATATCCTAGACCGGACCGAGAATCGAACTCGCCATCTCCGGATTGGCAATCCTACGCCTTTGCACGCAAGGCTATCTGGAGACCCAGGTTGCTTCGTTGTAAGAGGATTAGAGGCATACTTCTACGCTTCTCGGAAGGCTTCTCTCAAGCAGCTCGAAGGCCTCCTTTCAAGATATTCAGAAGCCTTCTTTCAAAATTTTTGGAAGCCTTCTTTCAAGAGGCTTGGAAGCCTCCTTTCAAGAGGCTCGGAATCCTCCTTTCAAGATGCTTGGAAGCCTTTTTTCAAGAGGTTTGGAAGCTTCCTTTCAAGATGCTTGGAAACATTCTTTCGAGAGGCCTGCAACCCTCCTTTCAAAAGGCTTGGAAGCCTCCTTTCAAAAGGCTTGGAAACCTCCTTTCAAGAGGCTCGGAAGCCTCCTTTCAAGAGGCTCGTGTACTGTCCAAATGATGGGTTTTCGGAGTAGGATTAGAGATGCTGTTTAGTTGAGAGCCGATAATAAACTGACGGCGTATAGTAGTGTATATTCTCAAGAAACCTTTTACATGAGATAGCATGATTCGATGGACTCTAGTTGTCCCTTTCTCTGAGCTGTCATTTGACAGGATACCTCAGTTCTTCCCTTTCAAAAGAGATCATTCGCTAAATTCATAACACTTAACAACTTAGATTAAAATTTTGCTTTTGTACTTAACACTAAAAATAATTTTAATAATTTCGAGTCAAAATACTATTTTGAAATTTAGATTCATTATTCTGAGAATGCTTCATGCACTTTTAATCAATCATATACAAATTCGAGGTCGACCTTTGCCGTTCGTTTTCTTTTCGAACGCCTAGGCCCTGGCGTAGAATCGAGCGCAGCATCAGGGCGGCTTCTCTTCCGACTGTTCTTCGATGTTGTTTGAATTGAATCTGGCAATCCTTTGTATTCCTCTCACTGCTAGCCGGCAGCTCACTGTTTCGTTTTTGGAAGGAAAGCGTCAGATTCGGTATCGCAGCTGCTTCATTAGTAACCACTTTTAGCTGATGACGATGCGCCATTAGGCGAACGCTTCCAATTTCCACCTGAAAGGTATTTTTGGAAATTTGTTTTAAAAAGGTCGCTTTACACCATCGTGCAAAGTGATGTGGGTTATTGTTTCTGTACCATACCACATCACCTGTCATCAGGTTATATAGAGGGTCATGCATCTGCTTGTTAGTTTCAATGTAATCATTCTTGTTATTATGATTAGGCTTTGACAGTAAATGATTTTTATAGTATTTTTTTGGATTAAGCAAATCCATAATTGTCTTAGGGTTAAATGAGAACACTTTCTCCGATGGGAATTTACCATCAAGCGTCAAACAGCTATTCCTATAATTGAACAAAAACAAATTAACTTGGTCCTCCAAATTCAACTCCAGCAGCTTCAAGACTTCTTTCACTGTTCGTACCAGCCGCTCTGCTTGCCCGTTGCTTGATGGATTATACGGCGGACTTTTTAGCACATTTATGCCCTGCTTCTTCAAAAATTCAACAAAGATATGCGAGTTGAATGGAGGACCACCATCAGAGACTAAAACATCAGGTAACCCGAAACGGGCAAAAAATGCTATCAATTTCCTTAAGACTTTACCGCAGTCAGTACCTGTCTTCATCCAATCTATTTCTACCCATTTCGAGTGACTGTCCACAATAAGTAAAAATGTGTGATGGTTGAAATGAAAGAAGTCGATGTGTACCCTACTGAACGGCCTGTCAGTAGGAATCCATTGAAATTTTTCTGCAGGTTTAATGGGAATTGCCATACTATTACACTCTTCACATCGCGATACATATTTTTCTATATCTTTATTTATTCCAAACCAGTAGATTGTGCGCCTAGCCATTTGCTTCATTTTGACCATGCCAGCATGATTGGCATGCAATAGTTTCAACACATTTGCCTGAAGAATCTGTGGTATTACCACTCGCTCTTGATATAAAAGGCACTCGTCCACTATTTCCAAATCGTGTTGGTTCGAAAAAACGTCCACATACGATTTTCCAGGCTTCTCTGGCCACCCATTTTTCATGTAATCCATAATATTTTGAAGAAATACAGCCAACGTTGTCACCCTTGCAACCACTTTAAGTTCAATTGGAAACTGGTTGCTAAAATTGATGGTTCTTACATGTTCTATATCAAATTCACTAGGTATCGGTTGTTCCAGAGGGAATCTCGAACAAAAATCCGCATTCCCCATTTTAGCTGACGGTCTATACTGAATAGTGAAATCATAGATCGATAATTCCAGAATATATCTTTGTAGCCTTGTCACGTATATAGAATGTTTACCATTTTTTCCAAATATGCCAACCAATGGTTTATGGTCCGTATAAACCGTAAATGCCTGTCCATATAAGTATTTGTGAAATTTTTTTACGGTGCATACCAGGGCTAACGCTTCCAGATGCAGTATAGGGTATGATTTCTGAGCATTATTTAATGAGAACGATGTGAAGCTAATTGGCCTTTCCATATTGTCAACCACATGGGCGATTACGCCACCTAAACCATATCCCGATGCGTCAGACACAACAATTATTGGCTTTTTGGGGTCGTAAAACTCCAAAATATTTGCCCTTAACAATGATCTTTACTTTCATGAAATGCCTTATTGCAATTATCGTCCCATTGAAACTTCACACCTGTTTTAATAAATTGTACAGATACGAAAGCTTTGCTGATAAATGAGGAATAAATTTGTTATAATAGTTTATGAGTCCAAGAAATGATTTTAATTCGGCTGTATTTTTGGGCACCTTTGCGTTTTGTATAGTTTCAACTTTCTTTTCGCATGGCAGCAGACCTTTTTCGCTTAAAACATGCCCCAAATAATCTAGTCTTGTAACAAAAAATCTACATTTTTCCCAGTTAACCTTAATATTCGCATTTTGCAATCTTTCCAACACCAGATATAACTTTTTTCTACACTCCTCAATATTTATCCCTGCAATCAACACATCATCCAAATAACAATAAACATATTCAATATCTCCTAAAACTTGATCCATAACATTTTGAAAAATAGATGCGCTCGATGCTGCTCCTTGCGGTAACCTATTATAGGTATACAATCCCTTTATTGTGTTTATGGTCATAAAATGTTTAGACCTCTCTGATAATGCTAATTGGGTATATGCCCCCTCCAAATCTAATGCGCAAAAAACTCTACATCCAGCCAAACCTGCGAACAAATCCTGTGCCGTTGGCAGCGGATACGTATTGGGAACTATAACTTTATTTATTGACACCTTACAGTCAATCACCAATCTTATTTCATTATTTTTCTTCATTACGATGACTACGGCCACTACGGGTGATGCCCACTCACTTGTCTTTACGGGCGTAATCACCTTCTCATTCTCTAGTTTTTCCAAATAACTTAGGACTTTTTCCCTTAGTCTGTACGGAACATCATATGCTTTCTTGAATATAGGAATATCAGATTTTAGCACCAATTCGGCCTCAAAACCATTGATTGGAGACGAAAAGTCCTTTATAAAAACATGTTTGTATCTGCGCCTAATATCTTTTACTTCTTCCATAATATTGTTCTCAATCAAGTTGTTCACTGTCATAGTACTCGAAAAAAAATGTCTCCATTTAGAGAAAAATACATCAAGCCACGTTCTGCCCAGTAGGGGGGTAAATTTATTATTAGTGTTCAAAACCAATAACTTCATTCTAGCTTCCGTTCCATTGAACACCACCGACAGAACTGCCTCTCCCACAATCTTAAGTTTTTCCCCGTTAACCACAATCAGTTGTTTGGTATAATTTTGTAGAGGTGTATTAAATAAGGAAAAATAATGGTCTTTACCAATAACCGATACTGAAGAACCGCAATCTATTTCCATTTGCAAGTTTTTGCCCTCAACCATTAGTTCTATGAGGCAGGGATCACTAATCTTATTTATAGAAGAAATCATCATGCAAGTTAATTCACCTGAGTCTCCATCATCTGTGTCACTATCTGAGTCGTCTGTTCGCATACGGTTTAGCAGATTTGAGATGTCTGTGCTGGTTTCCTGGTCGTAGGTGTCCACCATGTGGACAGTGTCGCGTCTCATGTTCTTTAATTTAAAACATTTTCTTTTGATATGTCCTTTTGTTCCGCAGAAGTGGCATATCACATCTGCGTGATTCGGCTTTGATCGCCATTGCCCTGGTCTAAATTTTTCTGTTTCCTCCAATCTTGCCTTCCAGATCTACTATTTACTCTCCTATCATATGGTTTATTACCAAGCCTGTCCTTAACCGAAGCTCTAGGCGAACTTGTTGACGCTCCACTATTGTATTCCCTCGCAAGATTATGAGCAGCTAAAAGTCTCCCATGCTGGATCCAACCCTTGCAGGTGGATGATTCAAAGAAGCAACTTGGCCAAATGGACCATCATTGCTATTATTCAAGTTTTACTATTCTTTCCTGCTATCTCCCACGTTGCAATTATTTTTTCTGCAGACGCAAGAGTTAATTTTTCTTCATTTAACAATCTTTCCCTAAGCGACTTTTCGCGAACTCCTGCTAAAATGCGATCCCTTATCGCCAAATCTTTAAAATCACCGAAGGAGCAGAACTCGGCCTGCAGTTTTACTGACAGAACAAAATCCTCAACCGTTTCTTCGGGTTGTTGTATACGGTTGTTGAACTTCAACCGCTGAATTATGTCAGATTCTGTTTTATCCAACCGTGTACGAAGTTTAGTTACCATGTCCTCATAGGACACTGTAGATAAAGCAGTCGTAGGAAATAGCAGTTTTAATTCATGGTATATCACTGGGCCACTGAGGGTTATGAAATATGCCCTCTTTGCCGTAGAAGAAACTTCATTTAAGGAAAATAAAACTCTAAGCGCTCTACCCATTCGCCGAATGGCATACCCTTCCGATAAGGCTCAATGGTAGTAGTTACATTCACGTTAGACATATTATGAATTGTGGATAAGGCTAATAACAAGGCAAATGCGTACTGCGGAGCTATGAACAAAATCAAAATCAGCTCACTGAGTAAAGATACAATTAAAACGGACTCACCGACTTCAGTTCTTTTCTACAACAGATACTAGCGCACTGCACGTAGCCAGTGGATTGGATTATGGTTCGTCAGTCCTTTCGGCGGCCACTTGAAGTAATCCGAAACACCGATCGTCTCCACTTTGTCCAGTTATAGCCGATATTCGGAACAGTTTTAAATCTTCTGGAAATCCACGTCCTTTCCCAGGTGTCACTTTTTCCACTCGGCAGCAGAAACAGCAAAGCTCACTTTGATTTAATTCTTTGAGTAGCCGCACCACTCGCAACTTTCCAATGGAATTCTATACGTCAATTGGATAGAGAAAACAGTTTTAGAATTTCCAATAAGACAGTGTAAATATCCAAAAGAATCAATTGATAAGTAGAATAAAACACTTTGTATGTCCTTTGTTGTCAGTTTTCCTGAAAGAATCGAAAAGGCCTTTTCGTTTGTTCGCATATAATGGGTGTCAGATGTATTGTTAGGGTGAATAATAGGTAAATGAATAAAGCCACGATACCAAAATGGCGTAAATTGTAGCACTGATTGCCAAATTAGCAATAAATCAGATTCACCATTGCTGTTTCACACTAATTTACCTCAAACCACAATACCTTAAATTTTTGCAAATATGGTGAAGATTTAACTCGCCGCTCCAAGTGTTTGACTTCTCGAATGCTAATCTCCACCCCGCAGTATCGTATCCTAAGGCAGTTGCTCCGCTATGGATAGTTTCCCAAATGCCTATCTAATGCCGGGCTCGACAATCACTTTTTCTGGGCACAATTAAGTTGTTCCTCGTCGCCAAACTGTACTGTCCAAATGATGGGTTTTCGGAGTAGGATTAGAGATGCTGTTTAGTTGAGAGCCGATAATAAACTGACGGCGTATAGTAGTGTATATTCTCAAGAAACCTTTTACATGAGATAGCATGATTCGATGGACTCTAGTTGTCCCTTTCTCTGAGCTGTCATTTGACAGGATACCTCAGCTCGGAAGCCTCCTTTCAAGAAGCTCGGAAGCCTTCTTTCAAGAGGCTCGGAAGCCTCCTTTCAAGAGGCTCGGAAGCCTCCTTTCAAGAGGCTCGGAAGCCTCCTTTCAAGAGGCTCGGAAGCCTCCTTTCAAGAGGCCTAGAAGCCTCCTTTTAAGAGGCTCAGGAAGCCTCCTTTCAAGAGCTCAGAAGCCTCCTTTCAAGAGGCTCGGAAGCCTCCTTTCAAGAGGCTCGGAAGCCTCCTTTCAAGAGGCTCGGAAGCCTCCTTTCAAGAGGCTCGGAAGCCTCCTTTCAAGAGGCTCGGAAGCCTCCTTTCAAGAGGCTCGGAAGTCTCCTTTCAAGAGACTCGGAAGTCTCCTTCCAAGAGGCTCGGAAGCCTCCTTTCAAGAGACTCGGAAGGCTTTTTTCAAGAGACGGAAACCTTGAAAGGAGGAAGCCTCCTTTCATAAAGCACAGATGACTCCTTTCAAGAGGCTCGGAAAGTTCTTTTCAAAAGGCTCCGAAAGCAAAGGGCTCGTAAGTCAACTTTCAAGAGTCTCGGAAGCCAACTTTCAAGATGCTCGAAAACCTTACATAATACTGGTTCGGAAGCCTCCCTCCAAGAAGCTCGGAATTCATACTTTCAAGAGGCTCAGGAGCGTCCTTTCAAGATTTAAAGGAATCCTCCTTTCAAGGGACTCGAAAGCCGCCATTCAAGAGGCTTGAAAGCCTCTCTACAAGAGGCTCAGAAGGCTTTTATCGAGAGGAGCGAAGGCCAACTTTCAAGATATTCAGAAGCTCCTTTCAAGAGGCTCGGAAACCTCCTTTCAAAGGGTTCGGATTTTTTCCTTCAATAGGCTTGGAAGCCTACTTTCGAGAGGGGGTACCTCAATTAATGCAAAAGTTCGAAGGGGTACCTTTCTAGAAATAGGTTGAGAACCGTTGATCTAAGAGATAGTCTTAGAATGGGGTAAAAGAAAACGACGGAACAAACTTGAAAAGCGACTGTCTTCAACTGAGGTTTATTAAGAAGCTACCATTTGGAAACATAACACTAGACGAAGTTGCAATCGTTGTCTGCTTCTTGCTACACCAGATTGCCGAGGATCCAACCAAATACTGTAGAAAGATAGCCACTTACTGATTTCCGATAGTCTGTGACGCCCAATCGGCATCAACGTATCCATCCAAAGGGTTGCTTGTTGGGTCTCGCTTGAAATTCAGCTTCATTCTTATCGTACCGTGCAAGTAACGAACAATTTATTCTGTTCAGTGCTTGCCAATGCTCAGTGGTCGGTTGTTACTGGAAACGCCCCAAATATCCGACAGGATACCTAATTTTCGATCAAACACTCAGCATTATGTACATCAGTGATCCCAGTAGTTGATATGTAATGATATGATATGGTTGGCTTGCATCCGGTCCACTTCGGTTAAGCGTGAGGCCTTTCTCCATTGATGTACGAGTTGGATCACACTCGAACATCCCAAAAAGGCTCACAATTTTTTTGATACTGCTATCTGCAGTTATCCTTTGCCATGATTATATATAATCTTCATCCCCAATAAGTGTCGGAGCTCCTTACAGTCAAACATTTCAATCTTTGGTGCAATGTCTTTCTTTAGCTTCATCACTGAGTTAAGATTGCGTCCAGTGATCAGTAGGTTATCAACGTACAGAATTAGTACCAACTCATCGTCCTTATCGGACTTCGTCTACATGTCGTGGTCTTTTGAAGCCCATCTCAAGAATTGTTTCCCAAGAAACCAATCAACATGAATTTTCCTTTTTTTATCCGCCTCGTCGTTTTCTGTTGCTGTTGTTGTTCGTACACGAAAACAATATTATGAAAACATGGTCCTCCGTGGAATTGAGGAATACCATGAACAGACTCCTTGCCGGATAAGCCCATAATGAAATGACGGAGCAAACTTAAACAGCGACTGTCTTCAACTGAGGTTTATTAAGGTCACTCCTCACGGAATCCAAGTTTCAAAGTGCTCGCGTTTTCGGGGGCACACCACTCGATACGGAAGCAACGCACAACTGTCATTTTTATTATTTCACGCATGCTGCGACACAGCAAAGCTAAATCAACAAAAATGACAGTTGCGCTGCCTCCGTATCGAGTGGTGTGCCCCCGAATACGCGAGCACTTTGAAACTTGGATTCCGTGAGGAGTGACCTTAAGGAGTTACTATTTGAAAAAATAACAAACTGCTAGAAACAGATTCTGATCCTGAAATATTTTAACAGTTTTTTGTTAACTCGATCAGCTCGAATAGTTTCTAAACTAAGTCATTGAACTGCACTCGTATACTTCACCCAAAATAAGGGGTAAGGGGTAGGGAGGTGTGTTATTTCTTACGCTCCACATGAATAAAAAATAATGTGTTGGGAAATATGTAATCCTAAACGAGGGGAGGAAGGGCTGAAACCCCCACAAAAATACACAGCGAAAAAGTCAACGTTGTAGAGTCGAAGACATCATGCAAGCTGAGGAATTTCAACGGATGGATGTTTATAGGATTTTGGTCGCTTTCTAGAAATCTTGATCGGAAACAATTCAGTCTAGGGTTGTGCAACAACAATTCCTACGAAGCAAAGTCGGAGGAGCTACATTCAAGTGATTGGAGTAGTTGTAGCGATGAGCAGATATAGATTTCTTATCTGACACATTCCAATTAGTCAACTCGTGATCGATTCTGTTGGAGCAGAGAGCTATGTCAACCACTTCTACTCTAGCACATGTGGACGATTCCCTATATTACGCAAATCTAGATCATTGCAATTTAAGAATTTCGTCATGCTTTTGTTTAATTATTTATTTAATAACGTATTTTTGCTTTTTTAAACGACGAAAACTCAACCGACTTATGATTCCAATAAGAAAAATGTACTTATCCCAACATGTTCGTTCCTTATCAACACTCTCTAGATCTTAAGTTATGAATACTATCTTATCCATCTTATCTCACATTTGCACACAAACACCATCAGAATGTTTCCCCATGCAAATGCATCGGTGTTGGAGTTGGAAAACATGTCAAAGCCTCAAACTACTACGCGATACGTGAAGACTCTCGCAACATGTTTACGGCAGTTCCCAACCAACGAAAACGGAAACAACAACAACTGAAGCTTGTGGTGAGTTGAAAGAGGAGATAATCGTCGATACGGCGGGGTCTCCCCTTCCATAGGATTGAGCTCGTTAGTCTAACCCAAAAGGGAATGCCGGTAGGTATAGGGTAACCTACCGTTATGATAGTGCTTCCGAAATTAAGTTGATTTCTTCTAATCAGCGGAATTCATAACAAACCACGCCTTATAAATATTTATAAAAGTTATGCAATGGACGTTTGAAATGGATTGTAAATTGCAAACTTCAACATTTTAGGCACCTCTATCCTTTTCATATCAGATTTACATTTTCAACTGATAAATGGCGCTAGAACAAAGTTTTATCATTCGGTTAGTATGACTGGAAAAACCGATCAAACTATAGATGATGTCTTATGTGTACATTCGGAGACTTTTAGCAATGCATACTTTTTGTAAATATTTTTTTATTTTTTTTGCAAGAAAATGTAGGATAAATATTGTTGTTTTTGTTTGTATACTTGAAGCTTTGAATTTCAGATAGAAAATAATGAAACATCATGAAGAAGCTAATCACTAATCAAAATCAAGTTGGTTACCCTAATGATATTAGACCAGGTTTCTACAGGCACTGAGCAGTAGCAGGTTGTGAGCTGCGACTGTCTGACACTCTCACGACGATCATATGAAAGACGAAGAATTTGATGATGTGGTCATTCTTTGGAAAAATGCGAACCAGCTTAAAGTAATACCTGTAGGCTGTAAGCAACTCGAGAGCTGTAAATACGCAAAGCCTTTTTCCAGTACTTTTGGCGTACTTTATTATCCGTTTAGTCAGAAATGAACAATAAATATAACGAAATCTATCATGAAAGTAGCAAAAAGTTTTTTTTTAATTTTAGATCAAGAGTAGGTTTAAACATATTGAGGTAATCGCTAATAAGAACGTAAAGTTCCTAATTATATTTGACAAAATTTGTGATTAAAAAAAATATTTACTTAAGGTACCATCCACAAAATACGTCACGCTGTTGGAGGATTCGTGAAACGTGACGATTCATACAACATTTTTAGAGAATAAATATAAAAAGCGTGACGAAGGGGGAGGGTTGGTTGAAAATTTGCATTTTTTGCGTAACGTACTTTATGGATCTTCCCTTAGCTGCTGACAAGTGTGATAATCATGAACTTTCTGTGTTAAAGGTTTCTAGTCTGAAACCAACCATCAGCTGAACTCGCTCCACCGAGGTCATCCAAATTGGCACCGAACCGTGACCGGCAAGAGCATATTTATGATTCTGTGACCGGTGTGGGGAAATGCATCACTCATTGAATTCAAACCCAAAATTTCCCTCGCCTGGTTCCGCGCTTCTGATTCTGCTGGTTTCGTTCCCTCAACTCGTTCGCTCGTTCGTGTAGGCACTAACTTGTTTTAAATGTCACGGTCTTTTGACTCTACGACGATTCCAGCAGCAGCCGTGTGACAACCAACGATACCGGGCAATTCCGATTCCTGTTTTGATCTGGCGGAACGCTTCACTTAACACCGCACCGTCGCCGAGCTGCTCGAGTTAACATCATGCTGGTGTGTGGATCGTAGATGTTTATTCTTCGAAACGAAATCGTCAAGTGACGCAGGAGTGAACAAGGTTCGATTGTTCGCAAAAAATGTACAGAAATGCAGCAATGCATTCGATGATGAAACTCATTGGCTGTTTGTTCTGCAACTACTTACATCATGTTTGGCGTATTTTGTGAAACATAATTCCCCCATCATTGCGACCGGATGTCTGAGAGAGTTGCGTAAATGATTGCGTACTCTTGTAGGCAGTGACCATGAAATGACGCTTTTTCCGGCCTAATTAGTGTGACCGCCCGGTATTGCACAGAAACATTTGTTTAAACCATGAGCTTTAATATAATAATATTGACCAATATTTACCAATCTGCATTTTCGCGGGAGTCATGTGGGTTAGTAATAATTACATCTATAAGATATAAAATGTAATAATTGATAATCAAAACAAGCAACGGAAAAATAAGCTTATTTTTAAATCAGATGTGCTAATAGTCACTCAACCAGTGAGAGAAGGACCACGATCAATCCTTGTGTTGTTTATATGGCGATTTGGAAGATTTCTATAATAATCAACTCTTATGCACCTTAACCTGGTATGCTTTGTAGTGGCACAGCTTATTGCTAAGCTACAAACGGAAAGTTTCTGTAAATTACAGTACCTATGTAGTGAAATGTTTACAGTTCGATTCTCTGCTACTTCCGGCATGAATTCGACTAACCGCTTAGTACATTTTAAACAGCGCACACACCAGAAGATTTAAATCATTTTGACGATAAAGGCGTCGAAAATCAATTGAGATATAATTTATTGTTTACACCTGCAAAGGCGATACAAACGGCAGAGAACAGACAAAACACTATTTCCGGAGTAAAAAGCACCAGTAGGAAGATCGAGACCGTGAAGCGATGGAACAGATGTACCACGCTAATGACACACGGAAGTTTTACGAGAAGTTAAACCGCTCATGAAAGGGCTATGATACCACTGACTGTAGATACACAAACGAGAAATTTCTCACGTACCAATGTAAAGTGATCTAATGATGTCGACAGCTCCACCAAGAGCATCCGAATTGTGAAATAGCAGCAAAACTTGGACCGATTTACCAAGTGTGTCGCTTGGGCGTGAGTGATATGGCGATTAATCATTCCGGGGATGGCTACTCGGTGAAGTCTTGACTTGTGTCCAGGCCTGATTACAATTGGCTTCTATTATCTCCTGGTTGCGGATCCATCCAAGGTGCGGGTAGAGGTATCCGAGAGGGACTTGGAAAATGATAGCCGGCCAGTTAGCATGCTGGTTTATGTTGTTACACATCACGATTTTCCGTCTGGTGGCATCATTTCCATTGAGGTACTTGCGTCACGAATGCATTTTGAAATCGATGTTGACATCATACGGTTAGAGCAAATTTCATTTCTGGCTGTAATCTGTATACATACTGGATATTAATTATTTTATTTTTACAGATATCTCTATTGATTCAATTGATCTAATAAATATGGACTGACCTGAAACAGCAAAGTGAACATTGGATCACCACCTAAGCCATCGAACATTTGCCTGCCCGTAATGCAAATTTTCTTCCATCGGCAAAGATTCACCAGCGCCGACGCAGGACTCAGCCGCGATTCCTTGCACTTGACAAACAACTTTATGTTCCAAAAACATGTAAATCAGTTAAATTTTCGTGGTTATGTCCACCAAATAAAAGTGACATTGAACTTCAAATGTTCTTTAAAACTACCAATTGGGAAGTCCTTTTTCTGTGCTTTTCTTAATGCTTCTTCAAATGAATTCGTCAGTTTGAATGTTTTTATTTTAGCGGAAGTGGTATTTTTTTCTCTAAACAGCGTTCCCATAAAGAAGAAATTTTGGATTCTCAATAAGACAATATACACACTTTATATATGTAATCAAGCTGTCGTATGTCGTCGTTACATTTTCGTAGCTTGCTTGTCTTTTTTGCTGCAGTGTCCTGCCAAGTTCTATATCAGAACTTAGCTACAGATTTTATCTCCGCTTTCCGTGAAGTGTAGACGACTTATTTTCATTTATGTGCACGAATTTCTGTTGATAACGGTTTTCTGCCAGCATTGATGGAGCTCAGTATTCGAGATCGATTTTTAAGACCATTAGTTCTGAATTTAAATCATACACCCCCGGAAATAATTATAAAGCATTTGCTGATTTTCATACAAAATGGTCATATTTGAGCATCATAATCTCGATGTCTAGCGATTAGATTGAAGACATTTTTGGCATCCCAGTACATTTTTGGCATTCAAAAACAACATTTTCTCAAAAATAACATTTCCCTGAAAATGACGTTTCCCCATAAATGATTTTTTTAGAAATAACATTTCCTCGAAAATAACACTTTCCCAAGAACAGTTTTTTTCTCGAACATTTTCAGAATATTTTCTCGAAAATGACATTTCCTCCGAACATTAAATTTCCACCGAAAATAGTGTTTTGAAACAATTGAAATTTCCTAGAAAATATAATTTCCTTAAACATGAAAATTTATTGAAAATATATTTCCTCCCGAAGAACCCTTACCTCAAACATACCATTTTTCTAAAAATAATAATGATTTAGGCTTCTGAGCCACTTGAAAGTAGGCTTCTTCGTCTCTTGAAAGGAGGCTTCCGAGCCTCTTGAAGCAGGATTTCTAGGCTTTTGAAGCCTTCCAAGCCTCTTCAAAGGAGCCTCCCGAGCATCTTGAAAGGAAGCTTCCGAGCCTCTTGTAAGGAGGCTTCCGAGCCTTTTGAAGGAAGGCTTCAGAGCCGCTTGAGAGGAGACTTTCGAACCGCTTGAAAGGAGGCTACCGATCTTTTGAGAGAAGGCTTCAGAGCCTTTTGAAAGAAGGCTTCCGAGCCTTTAAAAGGAGACTTCTGAGCCTCTTGAAAGGAGGCTTCCGAACCGAAACTTGAAAGTAGGCTTCTGCGTCTCTTGAAAGGAGGCTTCCGAGCCTCTTGAAAGCAGGATTTTGAGGCTCTCGAAAGGAGGCTTCCGAGCCTCATGAAAGGAGCCTTCTGAGCCTCTTGAAAGAAGACTTTCGAGGCCCTTGAATGGAGGCTTCCAAGCCTCTTAAAAGGAGGCTTCCGAGCCTTTTGATTTAAGGCTTCCGAGCCTCTTGGAGGAGTCTTCCTCTTAGAAGGAGGCTTCCGAGTCTCTTGAAAGAAGGCTTCTGAACCACTTGAAAGGAGGCTTCCGAGTCTTTTCAAAAAAGGGTTCCGAGCCTCTTGAAAGGAGGCTTCCAAGCTTCTTAAAAGGACGCTTCCGAGCCTTTTGAAAGGAGGCTTCCGAGTCTCTTGAAGGAGTCTTCCAAGCCCCTTAAAAGGAGGCTTCCGAGCCTCTTGAAAAAAGGTTCTGAACCGCTTGAAAGGAGGCTTCCGAGCCTCTTGAAAGGAGGCTTCCGAGCCTCTTGAAAGGAGGCTTCCGAACCACTTGGAGGTAGGCTTCTTCGTCTCTTGAAAGGAGCCTTCCGAGCCTCCTGAAAGGATGCTTCCGAGCCGCTTGCAAGGAGGCTTCCGAGCCTCTTGAAAGGAGTCTTCCAAGCATTTTGAAAGGAGGCTTCCGAGCCTCTTGAAACAAAGCATCCGAGCCTCTTGAAACAAGGCATCCGAGCCGCTTCCAAGGAGGCTTCCGAGCCTCTTGAAAGGAGTTTTCCAACATTTTGAAAGAAGGCTTCAGAGCCTTTTGATAGGAAGCTTCCGAGCCTGTAGAAAGGGGGCTTCCGAGCCTCTTGAAAGAGGGCTTCCGAGCCTCTTGAAAGGATGCTTCCGAGCCTCTTTAAAGGAGGCTTCCGAGCCTCTTGAAAGGAGGCTTCCGAGCCCCTTGAAAGGAGGCTTCCGAGCCTCTCGAAAGGAGGCTTCCGAGCCGCTTGAAAGGAGGCTACGGAACCGCTAGAAAGGAGGCTTCCGAGCCTTTTGAAAGGAGGCTTCCGAGCCTCTTGAAAGGAGACTTCCGAACCACTTGAAGCTAGGCTTCTTTGTCTCTTGAAAGGAGCCTTCCGAGCCTCCTGAAGGATGTTTCGAAGCCTTTTGAAAGGAGGCTTCCGAGCCTCTTAAAAAGAGGCTTCCGAGCCTCTTGAAAGGAGTCTTTCTTGCATTTTGATAGAAGGCTTCAGCGCCCTTTGAAGGAAGCTTTCGAGCCTCTTGAAAGGGGGCTTCCGAGCCTCTTGAAAGGGGGCTTCTGAGCCTCTTGAAAGAGGGCTTCCGAGCCTCTTGAAAGGAGTCTTCCAAGCATTTTGAAAGAAGGCTTAAGAGCCTTTTGAAAGGAAGCTTCCGAGCCTCTAGAAAGGGGGCTTCCGAGCCTCTTGAAATAAAGCTTGAAAGGGGGCTTCCGAGCCTTTTGAAAGGGGGCTTCCGAGCCTCTTTAAAGAGGGCTTCCGAGCCTCTTGAAAGGAGGCTTCCGAGCCTCTTGAAGGGTGCTTCCGAGCCTTTTGAAAGGAGGCTTCCGAGCATCTTGAAAGAAGGCTTCCGAACCGCTTGAAAGGAGCCGAGCCTCATGAAAAGATGCTTCGAAGCCTTTTGAAAGGAGGCTTCCGAGCCGCTTGCAAGGAGGCTTCCGAGCCTCTCGAAAGGAGTCTTCCAAGCATTTTGAAAGAAGGCTTCATAGCTATTTGAAGGGAAGCTTCCGAGCCTCTTGAAAGGGGGCTTCCGAGCCTCTTGAAAGGAAGCTATCGAGCCTCTTGAAAAGAGGCTTCCGAGCGTCTTGAAAGAAGGCTTTCGAGCCTCTTGAAAGGAGGCTACCGAACCACTTGGAGGTAGGCTTCTTCGTCTCTTGAAAGGAGCCTTCCGAGCCTCGTGAAAGGATGCTTCGAAGCCTCTTGAAAGGAAGCTTCCGAGCCGCTGGCAAGGAGGCTTCCGAACCTCTTGGAAGGAGTCTTCCAAGCATTTTGAGCCTCTAGAAAGGGGGCTTCCGAGCCTCTTGAAAGGGGGCTTTCGAGCCTCTTGAAACAAGGCATCCGAGCCGCTTCCAAGAAGGTTTCCGAGCCTCTTTAAAGGAGTCTTCCAAGCATTTTGAAAAAAGGCTTCAGAGCCTTTTAAAAGGAAGCTTCCGAGCCTGTAGAAAGGGGGCTTCCGAGCCTTTCGAAAGGAGGCTTCCGAGCCTCTTGAAAGGAGGCTTCCGAGCCTCTTGAAAAAAGGCTTCAGAGCCTTTTAAAAGGAAGCTTCCGAGCCTGTAGAAAGGAGGCTTCCGAGCCTTTCGAAAGGAGGCTTCCGAGCCTCTTGAAAGAAGGCTTCCGAACCGCTTGAAAGGAGGATTCCGATCCGCTTGAAAGGAGGCTACGGAACCGCTAGAAAGGAGGCTTCCGAGCCTCTTGGAAGAAGGCTTCCGAGCCTCTTGAAATAATGCTTTTGAGGCTCTTGAAAGGAGGCTTCCGAGCCTCTTGAAAGAAGGCTTCCGAACCGCATGAAAGAAGGCTGCAGAGCCTCTTGAAAGAAGGCTTCCGAGCCTCTTGAAAGGAGGCTTCCGAACCACTTGAAAGAAGGCTTCCGAACCACTTGAAGGTAGGCTTCTTCGTCTCTTGAAAGGAGCCTTCCAAGCCTCATGAAAGGAAGCTTCGAAGCCTTTTGAAAGGAGGCTTCCGAGCCGCTTGCAAGAAGGCTTCCGAGCCTTTTGGAAGGAGTCATCCAAGCATTTTGAAAGAAGGCTTCAGAGCCTTTTGAAAGGAAGCTTCCGAGCCTCTAGAAAGAGGGCTTCCGAGCCTCTTGAAAGGAAGCTTCCGAGCCTCTTGAAAGGGGGCTTCCGAGCCTCTTGAAAGGAAGCTTCCGAACCTCTTGAAAGGAGGCATCCGAGCCTCTTGAAAGGATGCTTCCGAGCCTCTTGAAAGGAGGCTTCCGAGCATCTTTATATGAGGCTTCCAAGCCTCTTGAAAGGAGGCTTAGAATGTTCATTGAAAGTGTATAGAAATGTTAGTATTGTTGTCTAAAATTGGTTGCAAGTATGTTGCGACTGTTAGAAAACGTCGAAAAAGTGCACTTCTGATTTCTTATGTGAAGTGAAAAATGTCTCATTCCTCACTTCTCACTTTATACTTTGCAATTCTCAATATTTTGCATTCATCACTATCCATTACTTTTAAGTGAAAAAAGTCACTGTTCGGCCAAACGGCAAGTGTCCAGATGACGTTCAGCCAAACGGCCCGCCACCCTTTATTCGGGCTCCTAGATCGACCTGAGTTCTTCCGTCCATTCTAATTGACGAAAGCATCTTCTTCACTGCTTGCCCGGGTAGTCGGGTACCGTAAAGTGGGATGAGATTTTAATACAGTTCTATATTAGAACCTTGCAGGCTCTATATATTTCAAGATTTAATACAGAATTATAGGATTATATTTTGCGCTTGCGTCTCAGGAATGAATTTAAATTATTGAAGGGAACCATTTGTCGTTCGTGTGGTAAAAATTGATCGACACATTGCTAAAATGTCGTTTAATAGCTTGGTAAAAATGGTATTCAAAAGAGATCCGATGGGTACAAGAAGACGAAGTGAGCAGCGACGTGTACGGGAGATCGATCATTTGGAAGCAGAATTGTGGACTTTCCGTTGGCTGCGTGGTTGGCGATTCCTAGCTATGAACCAAACAGAATGTAGACAAGTTTTGTGCAATTCACTATGGGTCGGCTTTTCGGTTCAATATGTTTCGCTTTCGTGTTAGTATTATCTATTTACTGTACCCATATAAATCATTATCCATTACACTTGATTAGATATCGTTCTATTTGCGCGTTAGCAAAAACTTTTCTTTGATTCCCATCGATATGCTTCAACCTATCTATTATGCAGTGCAGCCAAATAGCATTGACTGGTCACCACAGTCAAAGGTCGAATACCCCCGCAGATGCATACTTATGTACATTATGTGTCTTCTGTCTAATGCCTGTCAGGCAGCTGGTCGCAACACTGCCGTTCAATGAACAATTGCGTATGATTCACCGAGAGCACTGCCATTATAACCGCCGTTGTTGCCTGTCGAAGCAATTTCGCTCTTATCGCCTCGTGCAGAGCCCGCCACAAGTCTACACCGAGTGGGGATGGGTAGATTTTCGTTTGGCTACATTTTCTATTTTTGCATCGTTTGTTATAAACCATCTTCGCGTCACCAGCGCCAGCATCTACTTCAAAGGAATGCTTGAGCAATTGCTCGGAGTTGATTGGACCCACCAATTCGGCTCAACTCGTTTATAATAATTGTTTTACACTTGAGTTGTTCAGGGTACTGACCTTCGAAATTTTGGGTTACATGCTTGTTGCTTATGCAGCTGAAACATCAGCAGCAGGTGTTTCTTAAAATTAGGTCTTGCTCCCTTTTCGTCGGCTGCATTTAATTAGATCAAAAGAATAATAATATCGCAAAATAGAAAATAATGAGAGTATGGATCTTTGGCCTCGATGCAACATTTAAAACTAAGCTCATGCAGATTTTTTTTTGGATTTATCAACAGATACCTAATTAGTAATTACCCATAATGCTTGAATAGCTGCATCATAAATGTTCATATTGTTACGATAAACTATTAGTGAAAGTTTGTTCCTTCGAATCGTTTTTGACCTCCTCTTAAAACCCCTGCCGTGAATAATTATTATGAACTAGTTTATTTGTGGACGCAATAGCGCCCGTAGCAAGAGTTTTTTTTCCAATTTTTAAGAGTGATAGATTCTATTCTACATTTAAAAAAAATCGAAATGTTCGACGTCTGTTGTCTGTGATTTTTTTCATCAAATGCTGTGTCTGGTTGTCTAAGGTTGTCACTGATTTTGTTTTCTGCATCTGATAGTAAAAAAGAATTGAAGTGTCAAATATTTTATTTTTTGTGAGAATTTCCCCGCGTGCTGCGTCTGGTTGGCTAGTCACCAGACAGACAAACAGGGCTATTATATATATGATATCAAATATTTACGATTTTTGTAGAGATTGAAACTTCAACATCTTATGATCATCCAATGAATTAAATACTAAGGTAGTCATGATCATCAAACAATCTATCTAAATTCCATAACTGAAACAGACTATTTTGATCCAAGTTGTTAAACTAGTTTCCAGTTCTGTTATTAGGATTTTCTTTTTTTACGATTTCATTTCGTTCGTAGGATGCGACTTGCACTGTCCTACATAAAACGGCCCCAACAAATGCACGCCTCATTCAACGCTTTCTTATCGCCGCCGAATCATGCTACACTTGTTTATCTAGACTGGGCTTTTTCACCAGCCTCTGTGTGTGTGTTTCGTTTGATTAAGTTGACTCGTGCTGTATGTTTACGACTGTACTCAATGGTGGATGCAATAATCGAGGTAGGGTTGTGTAAATTAAAACAGGAAAATTGATAAGAGTTTTTTCTCTCGTCGAAGTTTGCTTGCTGTACCGGGTGATGGTACTTTTAGGAATGTTCGTTTGCTAGTGAACGAACAGTATGTAGGCTGCGGGTGTGGTTTACAATGATTCACTATTCATAAAAACAAACTTTTTTTTTTGTTTCTCCGAAGCGCAGTGGATTTCCGTTAAGTCACGTATGTATTGCTGCTGAAACCCGTTGCGCTACTGACATTGATTAGATAAATATTTCGGTTTTCAGATTTTTCGCTAGAGAGAGTTTATTACGATTAAAGCTTTATACAGTCTGCACACTACTCGCATATCGCACGGCAACTAACTGCATCCACTGCATCGATTGCTGCATTGACGGACGTATCGACACAAGAATGTCACACCGTTCGGCTATCCAGGGCGCACCTCATCACGTTTGCGCACTCATTAAAATACGATCCATGCACATGGAGTTAGTTCGTCTGTTTTTCGCCTAGTTGCATTTTTGCTCGTAATCCTATCCTCCAGTCTTAGCCGGCTATGTGGCGCTGTCGTTGCCTTTGCTAACGTCACCCTCGCGAATGCGGTTCTCGTAATCGAATTATGTAAATTGTATATTTTTAAGGCTCTCTAGGCTACCATGGTGTCGGTTCTGTAGCTGTTCATTGGCAATGGGCCACTAGCAATACACGGCAGAGCTAGTGGCGAAAATAAGTATTATTAAAAACTGAAAAAATGTTTATTTGTATTGTCAATTTTTACTAAAATACTGTACGTTCCACCCGACTTTATTCTATTTAACAATTAATCCATGATTTAAATTGTATATTTTAGATTATTCATTTATGGTATAATAAGGAGTGACAATTTTTCCTTCATATGTAGAAAAATATTGTTCATATGACTCAAACCTTGGCGTAATAGCAGCCATTAAACATATTTATCCTTACTGATCTCTAAGAATAGTAATTCTTACCAAAATGATGCTACTAACAGACCTAGTCATTTTTTCCCGAAAAAAGTCACTATTCCCGAAATGAATCTAGTATCGCAATAAAATTGTTGGGGCCATTCTTAGTCTAACGGTAGGATTATTTCCCTGGGCATTAAAATATTGGCTTCATGGTCGTGCGGTTAGCAACGTCAATCGTCTAAATACATGTGCTATGGAGTGTGGGTTCGTCTCCCGCTCCGGTAATTAGGAAACTATTCGTGATCGAAAAATTCTCCACTGGTCCACTGAGTGTTATGTGTCCTGTCCATTGTATCATGCTAGGTGTTCAATGTTCAGTCTGTACTGGTCGAAGACGACGCTCCTGTCTTTTTTAATATCATCGTCAGAAAATTATGAAGCTCTTGTAGTGTAATGTCTTTACCTGTCATAGGACGAGTTTAGTACTATTCCATTTAATTCCACCACGTTCATACATACAAATACGTCGACCTTACCTGTAAGGTCGTCTTCAATGTCTCATTCTTGACTCGACTGTCTAATACTAAACTGCCCATGATCGCATATTTGTAACACTCGCATTTTTATTCATTTTGTAGAAAAGCCTGTGAATAGTTCAGAAAAGCTCAATTTTGTTTAAAACTCGTCCTATGACAGGTGAATATCATCGTGTTAGCCTCATGATGTACGAATGCAAAAAAGGTTTCTTGATTTAGAAACCCCACAGTTTATAACTATGGAAGTGCTTATGGATCACAGGCGACTTTCGAAAAAAATATGCAGTGATGTAAATCGCGTGTCGTATAATGAACGATTCTGTGGGCCATGGGTTAACAGGGATGTTACTCGTACTTGTTTTGTATCATGCACAAGATTTAAAAATTTGATTATTTCTCAATATAGTGCAAAGTCAGCATTTGCTTTCTTGAGGACAATCACAAACCAATTAAAAAATGGCTGCCACAATGACCATCCTAGCCCGTCCACTAATTCCCTCGGCTACTGTGGAGCTGGAATGAAACTGGATGATTGGAACGTAATGATTCACGTCAATGTTCGAATCTCCGAAGGCCGTCTCATCTTTAATATCAGAATAATACCGTCCGTCAATCAGCTCGAGGTCTTTTTTTTTACAAGGGTGAATGCATTTACACACTAACCCAGTACACGTGCATTGTAGTTGCCAAAGTACCACTCGGAAGTGTACTGGAGTGTCGGACTTGACCATACCGGTAATACCGACTAAACTCCCTTGGGCTCCACCATCGTTTCCCCCACGAACTACCTCCCAGTACTACTTCTGGGGTCTCGAGGTCTATATTGGGGCAAGTGTCGCCTATCATGTGTTGCCAGATTTATTTGTGAATATTCTTATGAGCGAACTAGTTAGGTACTGCTGATTGCAATCCCTCTAGCGGCAGTGAGGCCACAAGTCGCAGGCCGTTGCCGTTAAGTTGACAGCTGGAAAGATGTTTTCCCTCACAGATCTGCGCTCTTGCGCCTCCGATGACTATCGGTAGATCGTGTTTTGTTCATCATCGGTAGGCCTCGTCATGGCTTCATAGAATGCAACTTATACCTTATCGGACGTAGCGTTCATTGACATATTCGGCTTCTTTAGTTTAGCTTTGACTGACTCTAGGACTCACTACTTACAGAAAGGTTGCGATAAGAAAAAATAATCGAATTAAACTTTGCATAAAATAATCCGATTTTGGTGAAACCATTATGGCCTTTTATCAGGCCTGGTAGCAGATCACTTTTTACAGCCTTTTTTCGAGTCAGTCACTAAAAAGTCTCTTTTTTCGAGCTCAAGTCACTAAAGTCACTTTTTCTCGCAAAAAGTCACTATTTCAACTATTTTGATGAAAACCCAGGGTTAGGGCCCTAAACCCAGGTTTCATCAAAATACAGATTTCGAAAAATACATTGTGCTAGAATTTTGGAAAAATGTGAAGTTTATGTACCCGTCGAATGATATTTTGCCTAATAGAGAAACAATGGATCGAGAAAAAATGAAAGCTTAAGGCTTGTGTACCCGAAAGTCGTTCTCAATTTTTCCGATTAATCAAACGTTCTAAGTGTGCAAGTTTTATTGAATCATATTTTAAAATGGGCAATAACGGCGCTGGTAAGGTCCGTGTTGTCAGTTACTAAGATAGAAGGAATATTAGTAGGTAGCTTTTGCTGTTTGAAGACCGCGTTTACCTCTGCGTCTTCACAAAATCCACAGGGAGGAATATTAATTAGTTGGTAGGCATCGTTGGATCTGAATTCATTTTGATAAGTGATGCGATAGTGTTAGTTTTATCTACAAGTTATTTTTACAAAATACTTTTAAATTCGTGTTGAAAAACCATAATCTAATTGACAATGTTCTGAAAATTCAGATGTGAATATGCACATTATGTGGAAGATTTTGATTTGAAAAATGTATTGGAGGTAACCACTTTCCCTTCGGTGGGACTCGAACCCTATACTCTAATTTTCTCAGTGGTTTCTGCACGGGACGTTTTTTTTCTCGACCGAAGCAACGCGAAATTCAAAAGCACAAACCACCAAGAACTTATAATTATTACTCTAATTATTGTCTCTCAACGTTTCGCAATGAGCAAAAACATCCTACATGTTCCATGGCTTCTTCAAATTAGGTCTCACGAACTATCTGCCTACTGAATAGAAACATGATCAAACGTGCTCTATTCAGTTCACTTTCCGATCACATAAAGAATAAAACCTGATCGCACATACTGTTGCGTTGCGTTGTAACGGAGTATTTCGTAGCTGATAGTACTATTGATAGCTGTCATGTATATTCTTTAACTTCATTACCCCAACTGCTTATGGATTACTATTTGAGATTTAATAGCAACCCAATTGGTGTCCAAAATTATAAAGCGTGAAAGCCACCATTACTGGCCACAACCATCTTATCCGTTACTAGAGAAGGGAAGAAAATGATGATATGACATCTACTTAACGAGAGGCCACCGACTCACCTATGCCCTCATAGATGTCAAGGGATTCTTGAATGCAGTGCAAGGGAATGCAGTTCAGGAATATCATCATAGGCAAATGATATAATTATATTGAAAATATGTTGGGAGTGAATATGCTAAGAAGTTTATGTCACTCCATTGTTTATTTTCCTGGGATGGGACGAAACTATTTAGTTTGCCCTGGCTAATTAGCCTAAGTTTAAGCGCCATTGTTCGCTCTCTGAAACGAGAAAGCAAATGAAATATATTAAATGTCCCTCCCCCTATTTCTTTCCAAGTTATGAATTAAAAGTTTGACCAATTTACACCTATTTTTGTTGGACCAGCTTTTGATCGTCACCTTTAATGTTCAGAGGCGTCGCGTGGTCAATTCTTCAACTTGTGTACTATTCCGAGAAAAACACATAAAAGGTAACTGAAATGGTAAACGAGTCATTTTCTAGCGCGTTTCTCAAAAAGTTTTGCTTATTTTGTTGCATCTAACTGGTTCTTAGCTACTTCTTATTTTCTGAATTCACTCAAACTTAACTAAGCTTAAAAGTGATAATTCGTAAAACTAAAAATTACTATTATCAGAATCGTTTCCAATGTGACTAATCAGACATATATCTATTCGGAAATTATTGAGCTGGTACTTCTAATTTGAGTTATTTCGTAAAATGAGACTACGTTTTAAATAGAAAAAAGGCAATTGGACTATATCAATCATGCAAAGTTACTAATAATAATTTGTAATTAGCATGTCATGCCAGAAAAATAAAGTCTATACAATAAAGAATAAACAATGAAGTTCATAGCCTTAACTCTTCTCAATTAATAATTATTCTATTTACAATTTATTTCTTTGATCAATATTCTCGATTGGACAGATGTTGAACAATTTTCCGTCCATCAGCATGGACATTTCTTCACAAAAATTTTCATAAATTTGTGTGGACCATTGACATTTGACGTACCCCCCCTCCTTAACTAAATATATTGGATTTCCCGAAAAAAAAATCTCTGTTTAAATTGAGCTAATGCCACGCTAGTATTATCGGACAGTACATTGTCGCCAGGATTAGTGGTTATGTATGTAAACGGGCCATCCCATTCAATATCAAATATCAAAAGCGCTTTTGCTTCGCGGTGCTTATTCAACGTGGAACTTTCGTTATGGAACGCTTTGAGGGAGCAGAAATGCGCGAACTCTAAGGCTCCCCCAGACCTAAGCGATTTCATCGCCGCGACGGCGACAACTAGTCGCCGCGATTCTATTGCTGGGTCGCTATCCTTCCATACCAACGACGACAGAATCGCAGTCGCCAAACGATAGAATCGCGTCGCGACTGTCGCGTCGCGTGTGTTTGGGGGAACCTTTACTCTTCTCTTTCAATTTTGTTCCGATTGCGCTCTCTTCACCGAATCGCGCATGCGATGTTTGAAGCGGTTCTTGATATGCACCAAACCGTGCACTGCCAGCGAAAAACGCTTTGACTACCTATACATCGCCGATTGCGCTGAGAGCAGATGATCCACACATACAAAATAATGCGTGTATGATGCATGACAAAGCGTTCTCGACTGAAAGTTCCGTGTTGATGCAACATGTGGTGTCGGTGGGTCGGTTCGATTTCGTAGAGATAAATATAATGCGCCCCCATCGCAGCATTTGTTGCCTCACATCACATACCGCTTATACAAAAATCATGCATATTTTCCGTTTGTATCTAATAATCAAATTTGCATAAAACATCTATCAAATGCACATAACACAAATATATGTTTTGATTAGAAAGACAAGAAATCCATCGAGAGTTTAAATGTTGGGAATAAAATTGCCACATGTGCAGTGCACAGGTTGCACATGCGGACGCGACGCCTCTGAATATCATTAAAAAAAAAAAAAAAATTTCAAAAATCACATTGCAGGAATTCAAGCGAATATGTCTTTATCATTTCTATTTGCCTACAATGCAAAATCAATACTCTGTCCTAAGAACACATTTTGACTTATAAACTAGTTTTAGACAATTTACGTTGTTCCAATATGGACTGGTTAACGCAATACCAGTTAGAAGCCACTTCGAAGAATTCGAAACAAAATTCCGAAGTTGTCTCACTGTTAATGTACCAATGTTCATCATAGATTTTTCTTTATACGAAAATGTTGAACTCATCTACTGCTCCTTAGTGTTATAGAACAATAAAATTTAAAACATTGTACATGCTTCCTTCAAGGATCAATTCAAACAGTAGAAAAAATTTACTGTCGAAGGCAAATGAAACGTATAATAAAACCCTGATTAATCCACCTAGCGGTGTTGGTGCCTTTCTCGTACAAAAAATACTAAAAAATATGAGTGAATGTTTTTAGCGTGTTTTGCGCATAGAAAATAGTATTTTGGCCATAACTTCTGATCCCATAGTCCAATCTGGCCAATTTTCTATAGCAAACAATTGGACAGGATTCTCAGTCAAATGGAAGAATATTATTATTCATTCAGACTACGGCCGAAGTGGCCTGTGCGGTATATAAGAGTATTCTCCATTCGTCTCGGTCCATGACTACACGTCGCCAACCACGGAGGGTCTACGGATGGTCCGCAAATCATCTTCCACCTGATCGATCCACCTTTCCCGCTGCGCACCTCGCCTCTTTGTGCCCGTCGGATCGTTGTCGAGAACCATTTTCACCGGATTACTGTACGATATTCTGGCTACGTGCCCGGCCCACCGCAGTCGTCCGATTTTCGCGGTTTGAACGATGGATGGTTCTCCCAGCAGGTCATGCAACTCGTAGTTCATTCGCCTCCTCCACGTTACGTCCGCCATCTGCACCCCACCATAGATGGTACGCAGGTCTCGTGAGGACTACCGGTCTAATGAGCGTTTTGTAGATTGTCAGTTTGGTACGGCGGCGAACTCTATTCGATCGCTCCGACTTTCAGGAGTCCAAAGTACGTACGATTTCCAGCCACTATGCGTCTCCGAATTTCTCTGCTGGTATCATTTTCGGCAGTCACCAGTGAGCCCAAGTACACAAATTCTTCTACCACCTCGATTTCGTCACCACCGATGCAAACTCGCGGTGGGTGGCTCACATTGTCTTCTCTTGAACCTCTTCCTATCATGTACTTCGTCTTCGAAGTGTTGATGACTAGTCCGATCCGCTTGGCTTCCCTCTCCAGTCTAATGTAGGCTTCCTCCATCTTCTCAAAGTTACGTGCCATAATATCTATGTCGTCGGCGAAGCCAAATAGCTGGACGGATTTATTGAAAATAGTACCACTCGGGTTAATCCCTGCTCTTCGTATTACCTCTCCAAAGCGATGTTGAATAGCAGACACGAAAGACCATCACCTTGACGTAACCCTCTGCGGGTTTCGAAGGGACTCGAGAATGCCCCTGAAACTCAAACTACGCACATCACCCGATCCATCGTCGCTTTGATCAACAGTGTCAGTTTACCCGGAAATCAGTGTTCGTGTATTAGCTGCCATACCTGGTCCCGATCGATTGTATAATATGCGGCTTTGAAGTCGATGAATAGATGATGTGTGGGCACGTTGTATTCGCGGCATTTCTGCAGTACTTGGCGAATGGCGAACACCTGGTCCGTGGTGGGGCGTTCGCCCATACTGCCCCACGAACTCCCTTGCAATTGGTGCTAGTCGACGGCATAAAACTTGGGAGAGTACCTTGTAGGCGGCGTTCAGCAATGTGATTGCGCGATAGTTGCTACAATCAAGCTTATCGCCCTTTTTGTAGATGGGACACACGACACCTTCCATCCACTCCTGCGGTAAAACTTCCTCCTCCCAAATCTTGGTAATGACCCAGTGCAGCGCTCTAGCCAGTGCCTCACCACCATGTTAAAATAGCTCTCCTGGTAGTTGGTCAACCCCAGGGGCTTTGTTGTTCTTCAGCCGGCCAATCTCCTTCTGGATTTCCTGGAGATCCGGAGCCGGTAAAATTATGTCCTGCGCGCGTTCTCCTAGGTTCATCACCATACCGCCATTCAGGTGTTCTTCGTAGTGCTGCCGCCACCTTTGGATCACCTCACGCTCGTTCGTAAGAAGGTTCCCGTTTATGTCCTTACACATATCAGGCTGTGGCACGTGGCTCTTACGTGAACGGTTTAACTTCTCATAGAACTTTCGGGTGTTATTAGCGCGTTGTGACGGCGAATGAGAGCGAATGAGTTCCGTCTCTTAACGGTCTCGATCTTCCTGCTGGCGAGTTTTGTCTGTTCCGCGCCCGTTTATATCGTGCCTCGTTCGCCCTTGTGCGGTGTTGCAGCAACCTAGCCCATGCTGTATTCTTCTCTTCTGCTAACTGCTCTCATTCGCCGTCATACCAGTCGTTTCTCTGATCCGAGGGCACCGTGCCAAGTGCAGTGGTTGTGGTGCTACCAATGGCGGATCGAATATCTCTCCAGCCATCTTCAAGAGACGCTGCGCCTAGCTGCTCTTCCGTTGGGAGTGCCACTTCCAGCTGCTGCGCGTATTGTTGGGCTAGTCTACCGTCTTGTAGCCGCCCAATGTTAAGCTGCGGCGTCCGACTTCGACGCGTGTTGCGTGTCGTCGAGAGTTTTGAGTGCAGGCATACCGCAACGAAGTAGTGGTCGGATTCAATATTCGCACTGCGGTAAGTGCGGACGGTCGTGATGTCGTAGAAGAATTTACCGTCGATTAGAACGTGGTCGATTTAGTTTTCCGTCTTGATTAGGTGATCTCTATGTGGCCTTGTGGATATTTTTTGCGGGAAAAGAAGGTGCTTCGGACTACCATTCCGCGGGAGGCTGCGAAGTTTATGCATCGTTGGCCGTTGTCATTCAATACGATGTGCAGACTATCCGGTCCGATGACCGGTCTATACATTTCCTCCCTTCCTACCTGTGCGTTCATGTCTCCCTTCGTGTGGGCAGTGCACGTTGATGATGCTATAGTTGAAGAAACGGTCTTTAATCCTCAGCTTGCACATCCTTGCGTTAATTGGCTGCCATCCAATCACGCGTTGGCGCATCTTACCCAGCACTATGAAGCCGGTTCCCAGCTCGTTGGTGGTGCCACAGCTTTGGTAGAAGGTAGCCGCTCGATGCCCGCTCTTCCACACTTTCTGTCCTGTCCAGCAGATTTCCTGCAACGCTACGACGTAGAAGTTGCGGGGATGTTATTCATCGTAGATTATCCTGTCGCAACCTGCGAAGCCTAGCGTCATGCAGTTCCATGATCCAAACTTCCAGTCGTGATCCTTTATTCGTAGCCTAGGTCTTTGCCGATTATGTCAAGTCGCATTATCTCTTATATTGTTCGTAATTATTGGTTTTCCAGGCTGCTTATTATGCCTGCGCAAACCTCCTGCCTCGTCGGAGGGCCGTCGTGTCAGGGTTGTTCAGCGTCCCACCAAACACCAGGACTTGGGCTTGTGCGCTTTGAGCGGCACACGGTCGCTTTGGTAGAGCCTACTTGCGGATACATGCAGCTTTTTATAGGAATTTAATAGGGCTCACTGTCAAACCCCATCACATCCTAGGCCAGCCCCACAACTCGCAGATGGCCTGGGGATGGATGTAGAATTTACTCATCTTCGGTTTGAATTCTAACTAAATTTATGTTAATTTCACTCAACTTTGGGAAACATTATAACCCAATGTTGCAATACCCCTGACTCCTGTTTTGTTAATAATTTTCTGACAACAAAGGAAAGAGGAAGTGAGATGCAAGAAATTTAAAAGTCTATTTGTTTTTTTTTTTTTAACAGGGCATGAAGTCAAAAACTCCATGTTCTGCTCTGTCACCGCCACTATAGCAGGTAAGAAAATCACTACTCTGTTTAACACATTTTTTTGCAATTCCTGATCATAATACCTGGTTTACGTGTTTGAGTGATAAAACGGCCTACTTTTCCATACCAGTAAAATGGGTGCTTTAATGATCATCAAGCAACTCAAATGGGTTGCATAATAGTAGTTTGTGCAACTAATTGCAAAAAGATGATTTTTTCAGCACGAGTTGTACGTTTATCCAACGAGGCTTGCCGAGTTGGATAAATACTACGAGTGCTGAAAAAATTGAGTTTTGCAACGAGTTGCACACGCAATTTTTTGCAATGATGAAAAATGGGCTTTAATATGATAAATCTATACCAAAATTGTACAATCGAATTTACTCCACATGATCATTCATGCCAATAAATTATGTTGTGGCAAAGAACAATAAGATTCCATCTTATAGTGCCAAATTGCATAGCTTGAAAAGCTATGAAGCGATGGATGCAATTGCCTTTGGAAAATTGTGATGTTATGTCCAACAAACCATTTCATTTATTACAAGACGCTTAGAGTACACTATTTAAACACTCACCCAAACTAATTCAGCTAAATGTAGTCATGTAACTACTGTCCCAATGTAGGTTTTTCATTATAGCATTTAAATGAGTGTTATAATGAATATTATGCAACCCATTTGAGTTGCATAATGGTCATTAAAGCACCCATTCTGTTGGTATGGAAAAGTAGGCCGTTTCATCACTCAAATGACAACTGTAAACCAGGTATTATGATCAGGAATTGCAAAAAATCCTTTATAACACTCATTTGGGTGCTACAATTTCATTTTCATTTTATTTCTAATAACTTCATCTGCGTATGCTTAATGAAGCCTTAAGATGAGGAAAAGCCATTTTGAGTAGACCATCAACATATGTCTTGCTCAAACAGGCGTAAAAACCTCATTTCTTTTCTTAAGCATTACAATTTGTGGTACATACAATAAAACTTAAAACTAAGATTCGTAGTTTTGCTTTTATAGTCATCAGGGTACGTCAGGATGATAGTCATCAGGGTTCGTCAGGATGTTGCGGGATCAGCGACGACAGGAATCAAGAAAAAATACATCATATAACACCGTTATAAAAACTTTAAAATCGTTGGACAGAATCTCACCTGTGTCTTATCGGTAATATGCCCCTAGCTTGTAAACGACGTTGAAAAGCGGCACCGGAATGATTGAAATCAAAAATGTGGAATACTTGAATCTGGAGGACATGAAGCGGATGGGATCATGAAGGCCATATTCCGCATGGCGTTGTTCAAGCTGCAGAAAACCACGTTGACGGAGACTTCTCTCGGGTGCGTAGATGTTCAAATCTCGCATGATTTTTGAAAACATCGTAAGTCCAAAAGAGAGGCTCTCTTTGTTTACTTTCTCTTTCGATTATTACGAAGCCATACTAACATTTACATCGGATTTTTTAACAGAGATCTGAAGATAATTGCTTTGTCTAGTGTGTTGAGGTGAAAACATTGCAATAAATGCAAAATTAGCTTAGATATTAGTGAAAGAGAGCGTAATGAAAGAGAGCCTCTCATTTGAGCATACGACGTATTCAAAAATCACGCGAGAAATGTCCCAATACTTCAGCGCAGTCTATATCACCCAGCAGCAATTTTCCAGCGAAGACCGCCTGGCTAATATATCGACACAGTTGTTTCATAAGGGCCAATGTCGCAATGAGCTCGAATGGAGAAAAATGGGTTCCAATGTTCCATGATAAATAAAATTTACTTTGGAGTGATTGCGATTTGAAAATATGATTAAAAAACTAGTCGTCCCTTTTTTCTAATAGTATACACTTGCGCCCTTCAGAAATGCGCCATAATGTTTTTGACAACATCCTTTTCGCCCAAATTCCACGCCCGGCTGTCAACCTATTTGTCGATATCGCCTGTTTGCATCGCCCCGTTGTGTTTTCAAAGTACCGTTTAGCCCTTTTGCTCACATGTGTTTTTGGTGCAAGAACGAAGTGCCATAATGCAAAAATGAACCACAGTTTAGCCCCTTTGCTGCCATGGAGAGAACGGGGCGCAATCGCACCAAGAAAAAAATTCCAACCGAAATGTAATATCGCCCTTCTGTATTTTTCTGTTTTTACTGCAAAAAAACAACATTATGCACTATTTTTAATATGCTACATATAGTACATTTCCAGGAGGTTCGATCTATATCATAAACTCGATTTGTTTACATTTGCGACTTCGGCCCTTATGAAACCACTATGTCGATATCTTCTTTCTTCTAATGTCTGCAGTCCCAGTAGCCTGCAACGATCTTCATAGGGCGGTAGATTCTGCGGATGTGCTTGTTTGACAAACTTTCTTTGAATAGCCTCAAATCTCAAAATCCACGACGCCTGATATGGACATTAAATAACGGATCACGATTCCAATATAGAGCGCACTAGTGCACAGTATAATGACCGGAGACATAGAGGATCACGAAATTCGCTAGTCAGTTTGAAAATAAAACCCAGCTGCCTGTTGGCTTTGAATATAATGCTTTCATAGTGGAGTCGGTATGAAAAAGCTGGATCGAGGATGACTCCCAGGTCACGAATATGATCAGTGCGCTCAAGATGCTGATTCAAGATGGTATAGTTATGTAGAATTGGTCGTAGTTTCCGGTAAAATGTTATGACGTTGCATTTTGCAATACTAAGAGTTAGTTTGTTTTTGGAGCACCATTCAACGAAAACATTTAATAGTTCTTGTAGCAGATAGCAGTCTTGGATACTGTTGACTACAATGAAATTTTCACGTCATCTGCATAGAATAACCGATAGCCTGCATAGAATAACCGATGAAGAACCAACATCAGAATAGTAGTCACATGACCACATTTAGCTGAATAAGCTTGAGTAAGTGTTTAAATAATGTATTATCTGCGTCATGTAATAAATGAAATAGGTTGAAGGACATGACTTCAAAAATCTCCATAGGCAAGTTGATCTATCGCTCCATGGTATGTCGGGCTATGCCTTGTGGCACAATTACATGGAATCCGATTGTTCTCTGCAGAAGCAACATGATTTATTGGCAAGAATGATCATGTGAAGTGAATTAGACTATACCCTTTTGGTACTAATTTATCATATAAAAGCCCATTTTTCGTCATTGCAAAAAAATAGCGTGTACAACTCGTTGCAAAACTCGATCACTATTAGTATTTATTGTATATAAACAAACAAATCGTACTGAAAAATCATCTTTTTGCAACTAGCTGCACAAACTACTATTATTCCATTATATTTAAAATTCAAATTACACTGGTCAACAGTAAAAAAATGTCTGGAGCTCATGGATCGACGAAATTTTATAGTTTTTTTTATTGTTTGGAAAAAATACAAGGTTGGTCACAAAATTGGGTTCAACCGACTTGCAATTTTATCGCTTTTGAAATTTCCTTGAAAACGTTACAATACCCCCCAGCATGTATTTATCGGATCCTAACGATGTTTATCATCATATTACCATGCAAAGGCGGATGACGATATTAATTAATTATTTAAAAAAAAAATGTTGAAAAAGCAGGCCATACTCAGGTATTGAAAAAGAAGATGATGATTAATTTTCAATAAATTATCAACCCTTTATTATAAGGCTAATGAATGCTTCTGACTATTTGTGCAACCATGTCTTGAATCGCACAGGCAACGATTGAAATGGCACAAATCAGGCTTTCCTCATTATGCATTTGAAATGCACTCATAAATCAGCACACTTATAGGAAGGCTACCGTTTACCGAAATCTAAAGCAACAATCCAATTTCCAGTTCAAAATCTAACGTTTCGTTTCACGATCGCTGCCATACGTCGCGCGTGGTTCAACCGAAACACTGCTTTAGTAGAGAAAACGACAACAAAAGGCGCATCAGATTACGTTGTCGTTGCTGTTGTCGTCAGATCAGCACGTTTGATGCCACTGAATAATGGATGTAATGTAATTTTATTTGTGTCATCATTGCATGTTGCAGAATAGTGTTGCATCACAAAAACAACACTCGAATTTTTCCACCTATTTGTGGTGATACTGCCGTTTTCTTTATTTGCTAAGATATTAGCGTTTGTTGTTTCATATTGTAAAGTGCCTTCATTCAAATGAGCAAAAAACAATGCCTTACAATGACAAGTTTCAAATTGTTTGTAACTTATTAAAATTAAAGAGATTATTATCTCGATCAACAAATTGAATCTGCATATAATCATTTTTATTTTCTTAAAACATATGAATTGACAGCTCACAAACAGCAGAATTTTAAGGCTCATGAAAAGATAAATTATTGTTGATGTCTTCAAGTTGTTTCTTTCAATGGTAAACACATGTCCAACTGCTTTGTGGACTATCGACAAAGCCTTTGCCCCATAGTGATCAATGTATAAAGCTTAGCTATTTCAAACACTATTCTAGCGATCGTCGTGTTTCCTCGAGGCCGCGAAACGCCGTGCCTTTCCATCTTCTGACAGTTAAAAGCTTCTCTTCTACTAGGTATCAGTAGAATAATGGCACTGAGTTCGCTTCAATTGAAAACAGGTTCTTCGCAAACAACAAACCGTGCACGTACACAACGATCAACATACCTACCTGCAACACACATTGCAGCTTTGGGTATGCATGCGACTTACCATACGAACGAGAGAGACTGACACATATGAGAGCAATTGCAGCAAATTATCGGCCAAAACAGTTTTCTACATACTACATACTTACATTCTATTTACTATGTTTTCATAATTATTACAACAGATTAATTTGATACTTCTCGTAAAAACAAATTGATGTCTACTTTCGACCAGTAACTTCGTCCAGTAACCCGTATGCGCATCGATGGTTGGCGGTATTGACAATGCTGTTTAACTGCCTTATTGCGCTTTACGCGATATGACACAGCAAGTTGGGCCAAGACGTGACCAAAACCAGCCAACAACTGTCTGTCGTCCGTGCAAGATCCGTTTCATTCTCTGTTGTCGTTGCATTCCGCTGCCGCAACATTCATTACCTTCACTCGGTCATTTTTCGAAAGGAACACCTGATTTAATATTTGATCGGTGCCACAAGAGCCGACCCGATCGCTCCGCTTGCGGTGCAGTTCAGAGCGGTGGTTGTGGGTCAGCTCCAACCTTGCCTTCCAGCACACCAATCTATCCGAGCATTCTAATTGCTTTTCAACGTTTCATGGAAAGTTTGTTCAGGTTTTCACTGCTGTACCCATGTACGACTCAGTCGAATCAGCATCGTCAACACCGTAGTCGCATTGATGATTGGTGATGCGAACCGGATTTGTCCCTAAATGGAAAGAAAGGTTTCCCTCCACATGGTCAAACTTAGTTAGCGTTTGACTCTAATCGATTTTAGGGACCGCAGAGCTCATAGCAAAACTAGCGGCAGTTACAGCGGCGTAGTTGACCTTCACCGGGTGACCACAGCGCGGGACTCTATATGTTGTGATTGAGAGTTCTTGTGTTGTTGTTTCGTTAATTCGTTACACTCGGCAAATAACGTCGTCGCTAAGAACGCTGTGGATTGGATGAGAACCGGTTTGTCGGGAAACGACTAATTTCGAGTAAGCATATTAGTGTTGTTTGTTTTGTAGTTGAGATAAGCAGAATTAAATATACTACAATGTACTTCGTTGAACGTAGCATTTAAAGTAATTCAGTTTTTTTAGCTTGAAACGTTTACGAATTCGGATATGAAAGTGATGGTCGTGTTTTTCTTCTTAGTGAGTAATCTATAGAACTTTAAAGGCTTCGTATCTACACTTACAGTCTAAATAACCTGGAAATTATGAGTACCAAAGTATTATTTTTTTGCCGAATGTTTTGAACAAATTGTTTTGAAATTATAATAGTGTGAAACTGGAAAAGATTATCACTTGTCTAGCGCAGCGTACTTGTTTCGTGGGATCAAACTCCACCGAAGGGAGCGGTTACCCTCTAATACCTTTTCCAAATTAAATCTATCACATGTTGTGCAAATGCATAATCAAGACACAGTAAAGATTATCCGCCTAATAGAATTCATTGCATTAAAATCAGTGTATAAAAAGAACTTTTACCAAAGAATATATCGTCATTCTCATATGATAAATGAAAGCTATTTCAAAAGCTTATGGAAAGCCAAAATAATTAAGTAGGGTTGTGAACTGCCCTAATAAAAAAGAGCCAGCTGTATAAATCTGTAACCAGTAACTAGGTTTGCAACTCATAATAACGTGGATGTTTCATATTTATGTAGTTGATCAATTAACCATTACTAGCGTGGATGCATGGGGCCGAATGAATTACAACCAACATTAAAATTATTTTCAGATTAAACATGTATTTATATTTTATTTATATGATGGCATTTTCTCTAGTTTTTTTACCACGCTTGAAACCTAATCCGTCATTCTCCAACAACGAAACGAAATGGTACATTACGGTTCTTCTCACCGTAAAACCAGAGAATTCAAACTATAAAACCTCGAACCATGAAACCGCATGTAGGTACGATGCGATGCCAGTCGCATCAATTTCCGTTTACCCATCTCACCACTAAAACCATTCTGTTGCTGCATTGGAGTTGGATATCATAGTTGTTTCGTGCGTGTGAAATATCATTTCATCGTTTCCCATGTTTGCTTTCGTCTGAAAATCACGATGTTGACCGTGACAATTCAATTCAACCCAGTTGCATGGAGGCTTTCTTTCTAACCTCAATCTATGATATCTTCAAGAAAAAAAAGCAATTGACAATTTAACTCAGCTCAGTTGGTTGAAACTTCAAGAAAAAGTATTCCACTTGTAATATCCTGAACGCATTACAAACAAGTATCTCTTTTAGAGCTAGCACAATTTAATGATTGCATCCAATCAGAAACCAGAGGAGATGACATAATGTTTTAATTATGCGCTACTTTTTTGAGCTGGTCACGGTTTCAACCGCTTCTCATAGTGCACTTTGTACGAACCAACTTGTATATACCCTCGGTGCGCGCGAACCTTGGTACCGTCATGACTTTCAACCCCGTTTTGGTATATTCGCGAGAGAGACAGCCTGTCGGTTCAAGATTCCATCTCTTGTTTGGTCGGCCGACACACTGTCTTTATACTAAGTCGGCGAAGCTCATCTCAACACTGGCTGCTGGCTGTGTGAATTCATCTGCACCGTTGTGTCGTTGGTCCGACACAAAGTGCCTGCAAAAAAAAACGAGGTTACGTCACTGAAGGTGAAGCGCATCTACTCGGAACGCCGGTGCGATGCTTCGGGCTTTCTGGGGGGATGCAACCTACTATGCAAGGGTTGGTTTTCTGAGAAAGATCGTCAGAATCTCATTCGAATTTATTCGTTTTGGATGCAAGGAACGTGATTTTATGAAATGCCATTCATGATTGATTATAAGTGTAGCCGAGTGGACTAACGATTTTTTTTTTTTCCTTTTTCTTTTTAGGTAAGGATCAGTTTTGCACACGATGAGGTCAGCCAACCGCTCAGGGGAGTGACCAAAATGACAGATTCTTGCGTAGAGGTTCAACGGAGTTTATTGGTGAGGTGGACAGTCTTCAACCAAATACAATATTAAATTTTGTGCTTTCGAGTGTATGTTTCTGATCGGATTAACCAGAAAAAAGAACTCCTAATAGTTGGATTGTCATGAATATTTTCAACTCGATTAACTGAGCTGATCTGGTCTTGATTGTGATATTGAAATCTGCTACAGACCCCATTCGATTTTGACAACAGGTTTAACACATTTATATTTCCAAAAATCGAATGGTTAATTTTCACGATACTCCACGTTTCTGTATTTATTGTGCCACTAGAAACACTGTGACACTTTACACAAGGATTTTGGAATCTATGAATTCTTCTTGAAATTTTTTACGCCGGTTTTGGGATTTAACTGTTTTTTATGCGGTTTGAGGCTTGTAATATGTGTTGTCAAAATCGAATTGTTTTGTTGCTAAACTCAAATTGTGACTTATCATATTTTCGGGTTAGTCACTAATAAGTCTCTTTTTTTCAAGCTCAAGTTACTAAAGTCACTATTTTCAATTGTTTTCGACAAAATCTTGAGTGTTGTTAGGTACATTGTCTTAGAACGGAAAACAAATTTTAAAATTTAATTTTATTAGCTTTTCAACAGTGGTTCATTTCAAGGGTACTAAATCACTGTTTATGAAAAGGGATATAGAATCTAAATATATTCGCAAGGCTGACTGCAAATTCTCTGATTTTCTAACTAAAAAAACTATCAAAACTCATAGTATTACTTAATTTTTTCAGATTGATCTATTTAATTTTAGATCCTGCTATTTTGAGGAAACCAACAGAGGGCGGAGAGTTGTTCAAATGCTTTAAGTCCATATTAAAATTAAAAAAATAATTATCAGTTTTTATAAGAAATATGTTTGATTCAAACATATCATCAGTAACATATACATATTTATATCTAATTCGAATTAACGAAATTTGTATTGTTTTGTTAGACTTTATTAGGAAATTCGTATCTATGCATATATGAACCGGTGCCACCGAAAGTGGTGGTTACATTGAGTAAGTTTTACGGAAGACGCTCCAAATACTTCGAAAATAAAATTGAAATTTGCAATTTTTTGCTACTCAACTGTACCAACGTGTTATCACTGATGTGTCTAGCTAAAGGCAGTAATGACAGTAGGCAGTGTATTTAAAGTTTGCTGGAACAAAACGCACATGTACCACTAGTGATGGGAACAAAAGGCAACAGAAACCGAAAATCGTTGCCAGTAAAAGTGGTACATGTACGTACATTTATAAAATTATTTTAAACGGCATTGAACCATCATGAAATTCAAAGTAGGGTTTAAATGTGTTGCGGAAACATCTAGGGGAAAAGACGGCTTTGGCAGGATTTGTTCTATTATTGTCAGGGGGATTTTTGTAGACCAAATTTTACTAAATTTGAACTCAACATTTTTTGATATGCAAAGAAGTTTAGGGCAAATTTCAACATAATTGGTTATAGAAACCCCCCCTGACAATAATAGAACAAAACCTGCCAAAGCCGTCATTCCCCCTATATTGTTAAATTTTCTTTTCAATAATCTGATTTTAATGGGAAGAACTGTACATGTACCACTATTCCTGGCAACGAAATTGCCATTGTGATATATACCTTAAATTAAAATGTGAATATCTCCAGATTTAGTTTTCAAAAATCAATTTTTCGTTATTTCTTTAATAGATCTTTGCAAACAGAAGCCGTTGGTGTAAAAAACACAAAATCGACAAAAATGGTTCAGTTTTTGATTACCTATTATTTTAGGTTTTTTAAGATTACCTCCAATAATTCATGATTCATATGCAAAATTAGTTGATTATTAAATCGTGTTGCCGCAGAACTCCAATAATGAGAAATTTAAGTTTCAATACGTGAAAGTCTCTAGGACGAAAAGTTGAATATTTAGCTTCCTTTTTAAATTCTTTTATTATTCTATTCTTTTCAGGGATCTAAAATAACTGAAATTATAAAGTTTGTTAGTTTCATAAATATGTACCAGGGTGTCTACTACTTGGAAAATCTGGAATTATCAAGAATTTTTCCCCACCTGGCACAATCAGAGAAATTTCGATGCCCGATAATCAATACATCATGAGTAAAACTCTTTCAAAAGAGCTTTCTACGCATGCCGTCGCGTGTACTCAGACGACTACTGACGCTAGAAGACCGACACTTGATTACAATTAATTGCATTTTATTCGGCAACTCGGCCGTACGGATATCATTTTTTTTGTTAAATATCGTGGCTTTGCATATGCACAGCACATGTTTCGAAATGGACAAATTGATATGAAATTTGCGAAAAATAATCCACGTGGCTTGAAGGAACTCAAACCCTCAACCTCCTACTCTCTAGATCAGCGGTTCTCAAGTCTCAACCTGGGGTACATGAACCCCTGGGGGTACCTTCGTCGGGCCCAGGGGGTACCTCGGACGAAATGCTTAATGGCGGATGAATTACAATTTTAGTCAAAAACATATTGATAAAGTTTTGATAATTTTGTATTTTTTTAAGTTTCTAAACATTGTCTTGTACATAATATGTATGGCTATCAGTAAATCATCGCCTATTGAATCCTGCTTTCCACAACCAGTACAATGGATGAAGGGCTGCGGAACAAAAGATCAAAAGGGCAAAACCTCGAATGAACAAATTTTAAAAATCTTCTATGCAATCTACCAGGTCAAAACAGAATGTTGAATAATATGTTAAGAATATGATTATTAACTAAAATCTAGAGTCTACAGATTCAAAAGCCTCCATTTGAGAGACATGAAGACTTTTTCCCAAAAAGCTCAGTTGCTTCGTTGCAAGAAAATTGGAAGCATCCTTCTGCGCTTCTCGGAAGCCTTCTTCCAAGCAGCTTGCAAGCCTCCTTTCAAGTGACCCGGAAGCCTAATTTTAAGAGGTTCGGTTCTTTTAAGAGGCCCGGAAGCCAAACTTTTTCCAAAAATTTCTTTTTTTTTCTGCTTTGTTTAAAGCCTCGGATCCTTTCTAGAGGCCCAGAAGTCTTCTTTTAAGCTTTCTTCTTGTTTCCTTCCTTTTTACTTTTTCCTTCTTTCAAAAAGCTCGGAAAGCTCTTTTCAAAAGGCTCGAAGGCTCCTTTCAAGAGTTTGAGCCTCTCTAAAAGCCATCTCTAAAAGAGGCTCGAAATTCTTCTTTCTAGAGACTTGGAACCGTACTCTGAAAGCCTCAGAAGCATCCTTTCAAGATACTCAAGCCTCATTTTAAGTGGCTCGAAAACCTCCATTCAAGAGGCTCAGCGGTTTAGAAGCATCCTTTAAGCCAAAAGGGTAGGCGGCCTCCTACTGAATGGCTTGGAAGCCTTTTTTAAAGCCCGGAAGACTACCTAGTAGCACAAATCTTACTGCTTTGGTTGCCACCGCACTTATGTGACTCGATTTGGTCGTATATGAGTTACAGAAACTCGTGTATGTCTACTCGGGATCATTTAAAAAGCTCGAAAGCCTCCTTTCAAGAAGCTCGGATGCCTCCTTTCAAGAGGCCCGGAAGCCTCCTTTCAAGAGGCTCGGAAGCCTCCTTTATAGGGGATCGGAAGCCTCCTTTCAAGAGGCTCGGAAGCCTCCCTTCAAGAGGATCAGGAAGCCTCCTTTCATTAGGCCTGAAAGCCTCCTTTCAAGAGGCTCAGAAGCCTTCTTTCAAGAGGCCTGGAAGCCTCCTTTAAAAGGCTCGGAAGCCTCCTTTCAAGAGGCCTGGAAGCCTACTTTCAAGAGGATCGGAAGCCTCAGGAAGCATCCTTTTAAGAGGCTCAGAAGCCTCCTTTCAAGAGGCTCGGAAGCCTCCTTTCAAGAGGCCTGGAAGCCTCCTTTCAAGAGGCTCGGAAGCCTCCTTTCAAGAGATCAGAAGCCTCCTTCAAGAGGCTGGAAGCCTCCTTTCAAGAGGCCTGGAAGCCTCCTTTCAAGAGGCTCGGAAGCCTCCTTTCAAGAGGCTCGGAAGCCTCCTTTCAAGAGGATCGGAAGCCTCCTTTCATTAGGCTCGAAAGCCTCCTTTCAAGAGGCTCGGAAGCCTTCTTTCAAGAGGCTCGGAAGCCTACTTTCAAGAGGATCGGAAGCCTCGAAAGTCTCCTTTCAAGAGGCTCGGAAGCATCCTTTCAAGAGGCTCGGAAGCATCCTTTCAAGAGGCTCGGAAGCCTACTTTAAAGAGGCTCGAAAGTATCCTTTCAAGAGGCTCGGAAGCCTCCTTTCAAGAGGCTCGGAAGCCTCCTCCCTCCTTTCCAAGCCTCATTTTTAGTGGTTCGGAAGCCTCCCTTGATGGAGTTTAGTAGCCTCCGTTCGAGAGGCTCGGAACCCTCTCTTCAAGGGGCTCGGAATTCTTTTCTAAGAGGCTTGGAAGCATACTTTCAAGCAGCTCAGAGGCTTCTTTTCAAGAGGCTCGGACGCCTCTTTTTAAGTGGCTTGAAAGCCGCCTTTCAAGAGACTTAGAAGCCTATCTTCAAGAGGCTTGGAAGGTTCTCTCGGAAGAGGCGCAGAATCCTACTTTCAAGAGGCTCGGAAGCCTCCTTTCAATATGCTCAGAAGCCTTCAATAGTCAAAACAGTCCCCGAAGTTAGTTCCCCGATGTAATAACTTAATTTTAAGTGGAATGTTTCATATACTTTAAGAGCTACGATTTGTTTTCATTTACAGCAAAAAGTCATAGGGGTACCTCAATTAATGCAAAATTCGAAGAGGCATCTCTCAAGAAAAGGTTGAGAACCGCTGCTCTAGAAAGGCGTGATAACCCCTACACAACAAGACCACTTAGAACTCACGTTTGCGGAAAAGCCATAAGAAATCGAGTATCAACCTCCACCGCGGCAAATAGAATATCTTTCGGATGCTTGATTTGTCCAATCTTCACATGTGCTTTACTGTTGTATATCCACAGTCAAGCGAGCCCACCTTGTTTATTATTCGAGAAACATCACACTATATGCCCCCAACAACGGGCTGGGCGGATTTGAATAGAGTGTGAATCGATCACACTCTGCTGTGCCAAAGGCTTGCTTGGCTAAAGCAATTGATGAGTGTGATTGTTTTCTACGCGTGAGGTCGCGTCCATTATTGTCTTTTATGTTGTAGTGCATGTTTAGGTTTCATCACCAACATTAGTTTGACACTACCGGTACCGGTACCAAACTAGATGTTGACCATTCGAACGAGAACGCCATTAGCAATCTCATACTTTTGCATCAACTGTATTTCCTATCGAATTTCCAAAGGAACTCTTGAAGAAGTTTCCAAATTAATTCTTTAAAATATATCCGTGGAAATTGCTCAAGATGTTTCTACTCTTGTCGTAAGACGAGTTTGTGCCACCACTTAATTGTACCTTGACAGATACGTTTTTCGACCTCAACAGTAAGGTCGTCTTCATTGTCCCATACTTGACTCGACTAGTCGAGTTCTTTTGACAAGTCGTGCGATTTTTTCCACGTGCTTTTTTAGCAGAAAATTCTTCTCTCAGACTTTAAACAATGCTGTAGACCTCGGTTTAACATTGAGGTTTTAATTAAAAATAAATTCGGTGTTACAACTTATAACGTACTGCCTTTCTACAGCTGAAACTATAAGTCACTGTTTGGTAACTTTTTCTGCAATTGAAAGTCACTTTTTGTTCTCTTTTTCCGTTAGCGTTGGTCACTAAAGTCACTTTTTTGATCAGCATTGATCACTACCAGCCCTGGTTTTGTTCAAAATCGAATGACGTCTGTATGTCAGTATTTCAGTAATAATTCAGTATAACTCCCAACTAAACGAATGTAACATATCTTATATATAAAAATGAAATGGTCTGTGTTCGTATCCGCATAACTCGAAAACGGCTGGATGGATTTTTTCATTTCTTCAGCAGAAACATTCGCTATAGTTTCCGACGGGTTTATATGATATTTCCTAATGCGAAAATTACGAGTAAAGTTGAGCAAACCGCGAATAACTAAAATTGTGATTCCTATGCGAACTTTGCATGGGCAGTTCGGAACGCACATTCTCGTCTACTGTGCAGGACAACGTCTGCCAGGTCGACTAGTTTGTAATATTAATTCGTGATTCAACTCTAAGCATGTTTGAAACAGATTACTATGTTAACAATTAGATCACATTAGTTATTAAAATATCATTTTTTTTGTAATTGAAAAAATAAAGCATATTATGTTATAATTTTGACAAGATAATAATTCAAAATAATTATAATAGCAAGTTTGAATAACTGAAATTTGTTATATTTGACGGGGGCAAACGCAAAGGGGTGTAAGAGACAAAAACGTAGTTTTGAGAAAAATGGCAAAGTTTTTCAATATGTTTTCGTTTCATACAAATTGTATGGAAGTTAAAAAATTACCAATTTCCTGTGAATTTTCACATTTATTATAAACATCGTACAGACTATATCAGATTATTGCCGCAAAGCTCTAGAACCAAAGTATTTTTTGCTATAGTCAACTCAATTTTGACAATAATGTCACTATTATTTATTCATTAATAATTGTATCGTAAGATTAGCCATCTTTTTCATGTTATTTTATTAATAATGAAACAATAGATATAATTTTATTTTTTGGTCTCCATCGAGTGTTATGCTTTTCCATTATTAGGCTTGTTGAATATTAGGCATCCCTATCTCCCAATTACTTAATAAAACTCTGGGACGATGCCAAGTCGCATAGTTGTCAATTCTAACTTCTCGACGGTAGTGCATCCACGGCTATCAAATTGTCACGTACAAACTGCAATCTGCAGAGACCCAGCCGGCAACATTCACCGTGATATCGATCTGCGGTGTCACCTAGATATGTGCATATAAAATAGCGTCCCAATGTTGGATCACATTTCCTATATCGCAGTCCACGTGGTACCATGCAAAACTATGTGCAGCAAGTAACACATAAACATAGGTCGTTTACAGTCGACATGGTATGATCTGCGCTCCCAGAAGGCATTGAACTGCCGCCATTCAGTCACCACTGCCCGCCAGTGTTCACATGAACATAAACATAGCCACACATACATATGAGAGACCTGCTGAGGGGATGTGAGCATTGACAGTACAACAATAGAAAGCGCTTCGGTGCTCTAACTAACTCGAGCTCTAAGTGCTGAGTGAGGAGATACGAATCGCCATGGAAAAGAGTGGAGAAAATGTATTATTTAAAATGGCATGTTGCCAATGTACGCTGATGAAACGCCTTCAGCAACATTAAACGCGCACAGTAGTGCTGTTTGGGCTCGGCACTTCTAATAATTATTATCGATGTTGGTGTCTACTCCTACGAGAGATTCAGATTGATGATATTACTTTTATCATTCCGAGCTCAGTAAGAGCAGGGTATGTTTACCTATACACCAACTGATTTCAATATGGCAATGTGGCTGAATGCTGCATCTCTTTTTCCAGGAGAAAACAGTCTGAGTAATACTATTTCCTTTCGGCGATTTACAGCAGTAGCTTGTTTGGGTCTCGTCTGCTAGCCATCCAATCAACATCGTCATCGCCGTCACGTCGTCGCCGCCGAGAAGAAACCTAGAAACAGCCAGAGTAATACCAATGACTAATGGGACCATGCAACCGGTCATGGATTCGAAAATATAACCCCTTCCGTTGTTCTCGAGTTGAACATAGGTACTCCATTGCGGCGGTACCTACTATATCGGTCCAGCGAAGACGACGAACGACTGCTGAGCAACGATGTAGAACGTTACGGTGGGATCTCCAATGTAAACAAAACGTTTCATTGTGCTTAGTTTGAAATTGTTTACCAAGTTCAAAATTGACGCGTCCATGATCGCGCACAGCTCGAAGATTCGTGCCGCATGGTGGGATGTTTATGGGCGATCAAGTGTTGTCCATAATCACAGCGATCGCATCAGGGTGTTTTGCCGCTGAGTTCCGGACATACAGCTGAAGATGTTTATTCTTTGTAGCGACATGTTGTTGGCTAGTAGCAGTATACATGACTTTAAAAATAATTTAATTGGAAATTGAATAGTATTTTTGTAAATTTTAAATATAGATATGTTCTTTAATATTATATGGAGTTTAAAGAAAATAACTTAACATTCATTGAATGTTTCTAATGGTAAACAATCAGTATATGCAAGTTTACGGTGATCTTCTTAAGTGAATCTTAATAAGTGAATAATTTATTTGAGAAACTACATGAAACTTATTTGTATGTATTGTAACAGTTTTGAAAAAAATGCAGCTAATTGGGCAAACTTAACACCCTATGTAACACCCTATGGTAGACCTGACTCCTTAAAAATTGAGAACATAATCTCAAACTGATTGAACCAAAATACGGACGATTTCATATCGTGTCACTTTCGTGTTACTATGGTCAGGGATTCTAAATCGCTATGAAATCGACAGCAGATAGAAAAAAATGCATCAAAAGCATTAGTGAAAACCAAAGGTGCAACAAAAAATTAAGCGTTTTGTTCTCTGATCAATAAAGTTGGTCGGTACGGCCCATTGGAAGGATTGGCGTTGCCAGCATGATGGAAATTGCTTTTCATTAAATAGTTGTTCTTAAGTAAATGATGATTAGTACAGCAACCCTAGTGGCATCTTTTGCTGTTTTCAACAGCAATTGTAAGCAGAGCAAGCAGCACAACAGCTCCAGGATATTCCGCCTTCATTTCCACGAACGAAGGCGGCAACAATTCATATATTTCATAATGTGCCTTTGATACGGGGTTCAAATGATGAAACTTTGTCCTGCTGGAACCATCAAGCCTGCAGCTGCAACGTCTGCGTCAATTCTGTTGGGTATGATATCATCAAACTATCGCCCAATGGGGCATTTTTCTCGCACATCAGAACTAAACGAATCAAGTCAAGGATGGGAGGGACGTGGACGGTTGGGACTACGACGACTTCTACGTCCGTCCGCGTGGTGGGTCCTTCAACTCGCCAACGCACACACAACACATTTCCATCCCCAGGAGTGGCGGCTTGGTTAAAATAACCGGCGTCTGTCTGGTTGTGTTTTCGTTTATTTTGCCAGTAGCACTTCCGAGCTTTACGTTCCATATGGATGAAAAAAAAAATGGAAAATCGTTAAATTTCATTAATTCAATTCGTTCTCTCGCAGAAACTCACACTTCTTCAAACAGAACGGTCTGGTTGTCGGTTATGCAGTGTTGAGGAGTGTTCATTATCGTAAATATTTACCTTTATATTACCAGAGTGTTTTGTTTTTGCTTCCTAGCATAGAAGAAACGGTGTGGCACGCTGCTTCCATTCGAGAAGTAAAATGAACTCTTTTTTGTTTTGTTTTTCGATGCTTTGTGTTCAAACTATGCCGGGCCGTTCGTTTTTTGTTTTGTTCAATATAATTTAAGACAGAAGTAGACTGGCTAGGGTTTAGCAAAGTCTATGGATGTACCGTTGGTTTCACTTTAAGAGAGTCTTGCTTGCATTCCCTCAAAATAAAAAAAATGGAATTGAAGTGTATTTACTTTATATGTGAATTATGAATCAAGTATCATTACAAATAGAATCAAAATAATGTTTTACATACTTGAAAAAACCGTTGATAGTTATTCAATTACTATTTATTCATTGTTATGGTATCATCCGAACTGTTGATTTCAAACCCCGATATACCTACCTAGCAGTGATGATATCTTTCTTGCTGTAAATAAATCTTTAAAAGTGATGAAAATACACATACATTTGCTGTTTTGTTTTTGAAGAAATAAATAATTCGTTTTCATTTTCTTGGAATGAAGTTGTTTCAATTTTGTATTCATTCATTGAATTTTAAAAAAACGTTATTTTGGCCCTGCAAAACATCACTGTTCTGGTCGAACTCTTTGTTGAATTCAGCTTGTTGTCGGAAAATCGGGTAATGATAAGCACCAGAATTGAATTTGTACACCTTCATACAGATATCTCCTCGGATCGTCAAGCTGAGTAGATTGATATATGTTTAGCACTATTGGTCTGCAAGCCTTTTGTTAAAAGTTTGGGTTTGGCCTTGACGTACTGTACGAGAAAGGCAAAACGTCTACTACTCAAAATTTCACATGTCAACCTTTTACTGACTGAGTAAAGTTGGGGTACGATGGAGCATAAGAGTGATACATATTTAGATATTCTCACCTCTCCCCTATGTTTAAACGATTAGTTTTTCTTTTAAATAATTCTCCTAATTTTTAGCAATTTTCTTAGTTATTTGACTTATCACGAGCAGAAGTTCGTATGAAAATTTCTATGGAAACGGTCATCTTTGTGAAAAACCATTTCGCAACTTTGCTCATTAAGCTTTAAAAATATTTGAGTACGTCGAAGACATAGGGAATATGGCAGGGGAACAAATTGTTTTTGTTGCGAAACGATTTAATGCTTGCAAGAAAAGTTATTAGAGATAGATTGAATTGTGAGAAATTCAATTTAACACAAAAGAATAACATCAATATCAATAGTAAGCCTTTTTGTTTATAACTTTCCTGACAAAAGTTAGATCTCTTCTAGCTTAGGAAGTATTCTGAGAAGTCAATGGTAAGTTCATTGGAATTTTTGCTGGATTTCCTGAAATGATTTTGGATGGAGTTTTAGGAGATATTTAGGATTTTTTTTTTTCGGTCGATGTGAGCTCGGTGGTCTAGTGGTTACCGCTTCTGCCTTATAAGCAGGTGGCGTGGATTCAATTCAAGGCTCGTCCCTCTCCTACTTTGTATTCTTATCTTAGTTCTTTCTGTGTTTCACGTTCTACCAGAACGATTCCTACTGTTACAACCTGCCACACAATCCCAAAACCTTTCGTGGCACCTATGAGAGGTCGTAGAGTTCTCTGCATCTTTCTTAACTAGGTGTCCAACAAACCATCCTTCCCCTTCCTCAGCATTCGCAAGGACGTGGCCAGGACAGATCTCGACTATTGGAGAGCGTTGGTCCTCCACGAGCATCGTCCAGGTCTCGTGTCCGTAGAGGACTACCGGTCTAATGAGCGTTTTGTAGATTGTCAGTTTGGTACGGCGGCGAACTCTATTCGATCGGAGCGTCTTGTGGAGTCCAAAGTATGTACGATTTCCAGCCACTATACGTCTCCGAATTTCTCTGCTGGTATCATTTTCGGCAGTCACCAGTGAGCCCAAGTACACAAATTCTTCTACCACCTCGATTTCGTCACCACCGATGCCAACTCGCGGTGGGTGGCTCACATTTTCTTCTCTTGAACCTCTTCCTATCATGTACTTCGTCTTCGACGTGTTGATGACTAGTCCGATCCACTTGGCTTCCCTCTTCAGTCTGATGTAGGCTTCCTCCATCTTCTCAAAGCTATTCGTAATTATTGGTTTTCCAGGCGGCTTATTGGGCCTGCGCAAACCTCCTGTCTCGCCGGAGGGCCGTCGTGTCAGGGCTGTTTAGCGTCCCACCTAACACCAGGACTTGGAGCTTTCGGATTCATTTATTGAATATTGTTTTCGCTATTCTTTCTTCCGACATTCGCACTTAAAGATCACTGAAGTCTGCCATATTATATACCTACTTGATACTTGATGGGCTACAGCTCTTCGATAAACCTACGCCGGACTGGACTCGATCCTGGGCCAATCGCTTCCAGTCGCCCTAAACGCTGAGTGCCCTCAGGTCCTCTTCAACTGCAAAAAGCCATCGTGAACGCGGCCTTCCACGAAGGCTACTGCATCTTCTGGGCCCTCTATTCCGGGCCCTACAATTCGTGATTCATGCGACACCGCCAGATACCGTTCTCCTGTTTACTGCCGAGTATTGTCCGCTGCACCTTACACCCAAACATTCTAAAAGCTCTCTGATCAGCCTCCTTTAACGTCCATGTTTCATGGCCGTTTTAATCCACCGGAAGAACCAGAGTAAAGCTTAGATCATTTAGAAATGGGACACTTGATTTTAGCGATAGCGGCGCTCCCAGTGGTCAGATATACAAGCTCTTGACAGCGTTTTGTTGTTTATAAACAGTACTGCTCGGTAAATTTTTTTCGCTGCCTAAAACTAACGTAGTTCCGAGATATTTATCATGCAGGAAGAGAGAAGAAAAATAATTGTGCACAACCACCTGCAAAACCCATTTGCGTCAGCCCGGAAGCTGGAAAAACTGCTGGGTTATCCCAAAAGTACCGTGGCGCGAGTGATAAAACGGTATAAGGAGACCCTAACGACTGCTCGCAAAGTGCAAACCAAGCGTCGGAGTGGAACTTTTGATCGTCAACTGCGGTTGAAGGTCATTCGAAAAGTCAAGGATAATCCCAACATCTCTGATTATGATTTGGCGAAAAACTGAATGCTGATCGCTGTACAGTGCGGCGAATTCGTCTCCGGGAAGGCTACAAGTGTTACTGTGCAAGTAGGCAACCAAACCGAACCCTCAAACAGCAAACAACGGCCAGATCCCGAGCTCGTAGGCTGTACGACCGACTGCTGACGAAACGCGAAGGGTGTCTCTTGCTCGACGATGAAACTTACGTGAAAGCCGATTTCCAACAAATCCCAGGGGTCAAATTCTACAAGGCACCTGCACGCGGCAAGGTTCCTGGTAAATACAAGTTCATTTTCGCAGATAAATTCACGAAAAATTCATGATTTGGCAAGGGATCTGCTCTTGCGGAAAGAAGACCAGCGTTTTTGTGACGAATAAGACCACGAATTCGGAAGTATACACTAGGGAGTGCCTTAAGAAGCGGGTTTTACCATTCATTAAATCCCATGATGGTCCAGTTACGTTTTGGCCAGATCTAGTCAGCTGCCATTACAGCAAGGATGTGGTACAATGGTACAACAACAATGGAGTAAAATTCATCACCAAAGAGTTGAACCCACCCACTTGTCCCCAGTTTCGCCCGATAGAGAAATATTGGGCAATAATGAAGCGGAAACTGAAGATGAAGGGTGCAGTCATCAGCGACCTTGGTCAGATGAAGAATTGGTGGAACCGGATGGTCAAAACCGTGACTGAAGGAGGTGTGCGCCGGCTAATGAGAGGTATTAACGGAAAAGTATGAGAATTTCTTCGAATTCGTGATGAATGATTTGATTCACATTTTTTCATGAAATATAATAAGATTACCCGTGTTTCTTTCTTAGAAAGTGTTTTGATTGAAAAAGTGGTTTAAAAGATACACGCATTTCAAAGTGTCCCATTTCTAAATGATCTAAGCTTTAGTATACAGCGAAGACTATTTTGTCTTCGCTTGTAGGCTACAGGACTTAAGCTGGTTACGAAGTCCGTAATAAGCCCCATTTGTAGCTGCGAAACGCCTTTCACCTTGCGGGACCGTGTTATATATGATTCACAATATTTTCTACATTGTACACTTGATACAGCTCGTAGTCGTGATTCATGCTTCTGCGTCTCACACAATTTTCTAGTTTCCCTCTGAGTATTGCACGCAGCACTTTTCACTCTCGAAAACCCGAAAGCTCTCCGGTCCACCGCTTAACGTCCATGCTTCATGTCCACTAGTAGAATCAGAGTTTTATACAGAGCAAATTTCGTTTCCGTCTGCATGTGGTTACGTAATTTGTAAAAAAAAAACTAGTAAATTTGACAGCTGATCAAGTGTAGGATAAATGTCACTTTTATTCGAGGAATATTGAGAATGAATATTTTTACCGCAAGGAAACCCGGCAGCTCCATTTATTTTATTATTTGACATTTGCGTTACAAAATTTGGTCTACTTGCAAGTTCAATACTGCATGTTAGCTACCGTCGTGTGGGGCTTCTTTTGACTCCGGGGGCTACTTTGGATTTTTGATTTTATAAAAAAAAGTAAACGAAAAAACTAACAAATTTGAAACAGAAAGTTGCCATCTAGCTATCAACAATCCACCCGAATGGTGATAATGGCAATTTGATAGAAATTCACGTTGTTATTCTTGTTAAATGTCCAAAGTAGCCACCGATTTGTCAAAAGAAGCCCCGCACGACGGTACTCAATAAATATCAGTAGCGGAATCGTTCCTTGACCATTCCTTGTTCTATCTTTTTGCACAGTACTTTTGAAGTGCTTGCTACCCTTAAAGAAAAGCTTAAGATGAATGAATGGCAATAAAATAAATTTTTCCATGAACAATTTGGAACAATTGCTAATAAAGAAATCTAGGTAGAAGCAACAAGTTTTTTTTTCTGAATATTACAAAAACTTTCACGAAAATTAAAAATTTCTCAAGAAAAAAAAATTATGAGCACTTTAAAAAGTAAAACCTGCAATTATAAAAGAGGAATTTTCTATAAAGATCATTGAGCTTGATTTGGAATAAGGGCGAATGTCACAAGAGAGGTTCATGTTCATGTCTAAACATTGATAACTGATACTTATTTACCCGAATACTTCTCAAAATGCGCGGCAGGCGATGATTGTCCTATTCTGTTGCAGTTTGGGACAAACGCTTATTGCGAGTTGAGTTTTTCCTAACATTTCAAGAGAAAAATTTCAATACGACTTATCTGCTTTTGTAAACAACACTCAAACGACGATTTGACGAATCCGATAGCTCTCCCACGCAGACCAACACAATCAACAAGTAGCGGAAACCTTCAGCTACCTATTAATTGTGTTAGTTTGCGTGGGAGAGCTATCAGATTTGTCAAATCGTCGTTTGAATCTTTGTTTACAAAAGCAGATAAGTCGTTTTGAAAATTTTGTCTTGATTTACAAGAGAGGACAATGTTATTGTCATTGACAATGCTGTTATTTTACATTCCCTGAATACATCACGTATTTATAAGACTCTTTGTTTATAAAAAATCATGTTATTTATAGCGCTCGTGTAAACCTTAAACCTAAAAATAATCACTGTAAATTTGAAATTTTTATTTGACAATTGTTTTATGTTCTTATTGAACATTGTTTTTTTTATTTATAAAATCAACCTGCGTATTTAAAACTGTCAGCAACCTCTTACAATTCCTGATTGTAGTGCCTTTTTCGGTACAAATAATATACTTTTCTCCTGGCTCTGTTCCGAGCAGTATGTTTGCCCTCTCATATACATCAAATCATTGAAGCGTACACACAAGTGAAAACCCGGCATCGAACGATAAATAGGTCATGTCGTGTCACATTATTATCTTTATTCGTATTCCACTCTCAAGAGCCAGATACACCTTGCTGTTTGCTGCTACTATGTGTTTATTTTACTATAGTGGTAGCTAATGGCAAGCTTCTCGTGGCTGAAATATCTTCTCTCAACAAAGTGGTTGGTACTTCACCAAATTGGCATCAGTCAAGCAGTGCTGACACATAAATATAGAACACGACAGCGACGAAAACAGTGATTTTCCACCCGTTCGTCGTTCCCTGTTTGCTGCTACAACGCGCCAGAACTTTGGCTGGAAAAGCCTTTCGAAAGTTATAATTATGTGGCCCCTCCAGCTATCGGCCACAGCTCTGCGTAGTCAATGTATACATGTTTACGCGACCACCGTTCGGAAAACCAGTATGCTTCGCACTCGAGAACCAGGTTAGGCTGCGATTTGAAGTTTATCCGTAGACTGAATTTTTGTAAAGAGAAAATTGGTTCAGTAAGTTAAGTACCCGTTTTTGTTGCAACCGATGGCAGCAAAAAGTTAACCACACGTGTCCGCGGTAGGTGCCTGAAGCAGACCCAAGACCACCTCGTACAGTATGCGGGCGTTCAAGATACAAACAAAGGCGGTTGCAGTTGAACGGTTTCGGTCTCCCAGTACAAAAAAGACCGGTAATTTTTGCCTGCGGTGTACACGGCCACTATTGACCACACCGTGTCAGTTCGTGTTGTACGTCTTGGAACTGGACTGAAGGGAGCCGAGTTTATTGACTCACTTATTTACGACTTCCGCTTTCAAAGTGTTGACGCGGAGAGTGATTCTTTCAATATTCTGCTAGGCGATCGCAAGTATGTCGTTGCGAAATGACTGGAGACATCCCCGAGTAGAAGATAATTACACTTGGCACTGATATGTGAGGACGAATATCATAATCATATCATAATCAGAATGTTTTGCAGTTTGGCATGTAAATTGGCTTTACATTTTTGTTTTAATATGCTATATTATGAAAACATGTCCTAGTTTGATACTGCATCCGGTGCTTGTTATTGGTAAAATTCCATAAAAATGTAAGAATTGTTGCAAAATAAAATTTGAGAACAAACAATAGGGTTCAAACAATTATCGATTTTGAATAACACCCTGTGGAATTATATCACGTCGTAATCATTTTCGTCACATTCCATAGGAACATTTTCCATCTGCCTCAACTCTGTGTAAACGATACATTAGTGATAATAACCATTTTCGTAAGAAATTTGTATTGCAGTCAGTAACTGTCGAAGTATTAATTCAACACTAAACTTTAATACGACAATATTGTGGCACTGTTACCCTATACCATAGAAAGATAGCAAACGTTTATTTCTTTCAGTTCGGGTTTATTATGAGACTGCACGGCAACGTGCAGCAACAGTAACAAATTCTGTTCAGTGCTCTATTCATTGCTCGCGATGAATCGCGAAGAGGTACGTTTCGCTACATAGTTGAATGAAAGGAAGTAGTGAAGAAATGTGTCAGCGCTCCAGCAGCTTTAGCATCAATTGGCACTATTCTACGCTTTTAGCGTCTTGGAAATTATGTACAGACATCACTACAAATGATAAATCTCGCACGGTTAGATGCAACAGGACCGGCCGGTTTGTACCGTAAGATGTGATAAACCAGCAGAACTCGTCGAATCGTACGGAGCTAACCAGGAGCTTACATATGGTTGCCTCAGCATTGGAATGCTGAATCGTAGGAGAGTGGTTTTATGTGGGTTTGCTGATGATTTCGTGCCGTCTTACCTTTTTCGTACATTATGAGCTGAAAGACTATATTTTCGCTCCGAAAACAAGCTCGTAGCCCAATAGTAAAATATGCCCATCAACTCAATTCAACAATTAGAGATGATGTCTGTATGCACTTGTGTGTGTGCGCGCAAAAACGTCTAGCTCACTTTTTTGACATTTATCCTTAACAAATTACAGTTTGCATTCGACGAGGAATTTTGTTCCATTGTTTCTTATTGAAAACTTACTGGATAAAATTATGGGCTCAAAGGTTATGGCCAAAATACTTGTTTTATGATGCACATGAAGGGCACCATTATCGCCAGGTGCATTTATCAGGGCTTTTTTGTGTAAGTTGAGGCATAAATAATGAGGTAGTTAAGTATATAGGTAGGACAAGCTGTGGAGCCGCCTACACTGAATGAGGTTAGAAAAACTATTAAAGAGCTGGAAAACAATAAGGCTGTGGGGAAGGACCAGCTCCCGGCTGAACATCTGAAACATGGCAGTGAGCAGCTTTATGAATTTCTGTACCATATTATGTCGAAAATATGGGAAGACAAGGAATTGCTGCTAGCTGGTTGGACGGCATCATCTGCCCTCTCTTTAAGAAAGGACACAGACTGGAGTGCGCCAATCACCGAGGAATAACTCTCCTTATTTCATCATACAAAATTATGTCCCGAATTCTGTTCAACAGATTGAGGCCGCTTGAAGAGTCCTTCGTCGGCGAATACCAGGCAGGTTTTCGTGAGGGCTGATCAACAACGGATCAAATGTTTACCCTGAGACAAATCCTGAGACACAGTTTTCAAGGCGTCGAATCTACTGTTCAATATAGCGCTCGAGGGAGTGATTAGGAGAGCTGGTGTGCAAAGAAGCGGTACCATTATCACAAAATCGCATATGCTCCTGGGATTTGCGGACGATATCGATATTATCGGAATTGATCGCCGTGCCGTGGAAGAGGCTTTTGTGCCCTTCAAGAGGGAGACAGCGAGGATTGGACTCACGATCAATACCAGCAAAACTAAGTACATGGTCGCTGGCAATCATCGTGGGTTCACTAGTGGTTGTGGTAGAGAAATGATGCTGGATGGTGAAAAATTTGAAGTTGTAGAAGAATTTATGTATCTTAGAACATTAGTGACTTGCGATAATGATGTTACCCGCGAGGTGAAAAGGCGTATTGCAGCCGCAAATAGGGCTTATCACGGACTTCGAAACCAGCTCAAGTCCCGTAGTCTGCAAACGAAAACGCGCTGTATACTACTCTGATTCTTCCGGTGGCTTTATACGGCCATGAAACATGGATGTTAAAGGAGGCTGATCGGAGAGCTTTCGGAGTGTCTGAACGTAAGGTGCTGCGGACAATACTCGGCGGTAAACAGGAGAGCGGTATCTGGCGGCGTCGCATGAATCACGAATTGTACCAGGTGTATAAAGGGCTGGATATTATTGCTTATATATCCAGATGCTTTTCGTAATTGGGAAATTCTCTCTGAAATCATGTTTTTGCCTTTCTCGTACAACAAAGTTGTACCGAAAGGCTATCATTTCACTCCAAAATCGTACTTTTTATAGAAGCCTCAGAGCCCCATAGTGTTATATACCAATCGACTCAGCTCGACGAACTGAGCGCATGTCTGTCTGTCCGTGTGTATGTATGTTTTTTTTTACAAGGGTTAAAGGCGATCAAAAATCTGCGCGACAGACACCTCGAGCATCCACACTATGCTCGAAGGCGAACAGGGATGGGCTCCTCCTGACCTGCTAAAATGTGCCTCCCGGATAAACCGGGTCCCTTATCCTCCTTGCCTCGATCCCCTGGGACCACGGGATGCTGCGACTACTTCGGTGGGGTCTGTGCTCATGCACTTCTTCTAAAATTCCGGCCCCTAGCTTAGGCTAGTTCGCCGACTGGCTTGCTGAGATCCACTGCTACGTTGTCTCGATCCCTCGGCGGTCGTGCCACAAACTTCCTCACTCGAATCCTCCCGACTTCCCCGGCGTAGAGGGTGGTCCACCAGTTCCGGTGAAGGAAACTTCCGCACTGATGGTGTGTGTATGTGTGTGTATTAGGGTGGCCCAAATTAGTATGGGAAAAACTTTGTTCAATTTTTCGGTTCTATTTGATGCCTTGATGCTCTGGACAAAATTTCAGCCAAATCGGTCAACGTTTGGGCAGTGCTGAACTCGTTGGAAGTTTATATGAAAATGTATGCAGAAACATCCAAAACAGTAAATTGCAGCTGGGCTATACAACTTACGATGAAGAAGTTGTGATACTCATTCAGATCTTGGAGAATTCAATACAGAATGTTATGCAGAAAACCGCGAGAAGATTCGAGTTTGCCCGGCTAAGTTATTAGCATTTCTCTGCAGTGGGGTTTGAGCAAATTTCGTTTCTTTTACCTTTGAAAAGAAATAAATTCATCCCTACAACACTCCAGTAAAATGCTAATATCTTTGCGTAATAAACTCTAATCTTCAGCGGTTTTCAGCATAACATTCTGTATTTTATTTTACAAGAACTGAATGAGTACCATGGTTCTTGATCGTAAATTGTGCCGTCCAACTGCAAATCACTGTTTTTGGATGTTTCTGCATACATTTTTCCATATAAACTTCCAACGAGTTTAGCACTGCTCAAACGTTGACCGATTTGGCTAAAATTTTGTCCAGAGCATCAAGGCATCAAATAGAACCGAATAAGAGGGCGGCCCATCAAAAAATTTAAAAAAGTTTTTTTTGAGCCACCTTAGTATGTATGTGTGTGTATGTGTGTGTGTATGTGTGTGCACAAAAGCTAAGTAAAACATTAGACAACTTTTCATATAGTAATCCTTAACGGATTTTCTCGCAACAAGTTGCATCCGAAAGGTGGTAAGGGCTTGTAGATCACTATTGAATTTTGTGACGATCAGTCGTTGCGTTCAAAAGTTATTAAGAAAATGGTTCATTGAACCCTTGATTGAACCATATAAGGTTGGTGTCTTGGCTAAATGCGAGAAAGGCAGTATCACTTTTCGGTGTATTAAGATGGGTTTTTTTTCGAGATTTCGATTTTGTATTTTTTTTGATTTCTCTGAAATTTTGCCTATACATTCTTTGTGATCAAAAACATAATTTGATCATTTCCGGAGACGAGCCAGCCTCGGGCTGAAAGTCTCTTTAAAAAAGACAAAAAAAAAAAAAAAAAAAAAAATTGCGTAATTGATTTGCCATTTTGACTCTAGCCTAACTTTTGACAAAGGCCTAAGCAAAACCACTTTGAACACACGAATTTTTCAATTTTTTCTATTTTTTGATATGTTGTAGCAGATAACATATGTATTTTTTGTACTATAATGGAGAAATGACAATGACAAAAAAGTTGTAATTTTTAAAAATTTGTTGGTTTTTCAAAAATGGTGGAAATATTTGTTTACGTTTTTATCGACCCAATGGAAAAGGTACACAGTATTTTTTTTTTTTCTGAGTGCTACCGTTACTGAGAGATACAAAGCAGTTATAAGATAAAATATCCTGATTTTTTAATTTTCAGTCGTTTTCGAATGTTTATCGATTCTATTCAAACTAGAATCAAATTTTAATACCTTACGTAGAAAAAAACAAATACTTTGTTTTTCGTAATTCAACCTTTAAGTGAACCATCTTGGGAAAGAATCTTTCAACTATACTAATTTTTGATATATGTTATAGCAAAAAACTGTTGCACAGTAGGTCAAGGTGGGCAAAAATTGAAACTAAAAAAATATACAAAAAGACGGGTTATCCCCGAAACGTTTATATATCATATAATGATATATGATATTTCAATCAAATGCCCTCCTGTTATAGTTGGCAAGTATAACAGAAGTAGCATTTTATTCATTTTGACAACGACAATCACATAACAAGCTTAGGATAGTTCAGGAGATAATAATGCATTTTAAGATGGACACCTGTTGCAAGGGTTATTAAACGTGCTTAAAAAACGTTTTGGAATTCTTTCTGATTGTCAAATTAGTTGCTGTAGATTTGGAATTGTCCAGACAAACTACCCAATCTAGTGGTAATGATTTATTGTGTAATGGAGAGGAAAATATTCGAATGATTGATCTTAGTTCAATAAAGTTTTCAAGAAAATTCACTGTTAGGACTCTACAATTTCAACTTTTGGCTATATCTCTTAATTCATGCAAGGCCAACACAATTTGAATACTAGTTCATATACTTCAACGAATGCCAAAGAGTTAAAACATGCACACGGCGTTCCCTCTGCTATTGGCCACGAATACTCTAGGCTTCCTTTTCATTGTAATTTTGCAATTTTCAAATTTGTTTCTTATATTTGTCTATCACTTGTCTATCCTGATTATTCAATATTGAATAGAAGCCTTTAGCTAAATGATGTACCAAACATAAATAAGGTTGAAAGATTCGGATTTGATTTTTTCTAAGTAAAGATTTTTTTTCTCCACATATCATACCATGAAAATGGTCATCCATTACTCCATTACTAGCATTTGTCAATAAATATCAACGGTTCAGTAAAATTTGATTCTAGGTTGAATATAATCGAAAAAATATCGAAAATGACTGAAAATTTTAAAAATCGGTTTATTTTATCTTATAACTGCTGTATCTCAGAAACGGTAGCACTAAAAAAAAAATTGTGTACCATTTCCTTTAAAAATTTAACGCACTTTCATAAAATTGGGTCGATAAAAACGTAAAAAAAATATTTCGGCCATTTTTGAAAAAACCAACTAAATTTAAATAATTCTAACCTTTTTGTCCATCATTTCTCCATTATGGCTCATAGTGCAAAAAATACTTAAATTATCTGCTACAACATATCAAAAATAAAATAAATTAAAAATTCGTTTTTGAGAAAATCGATTTTAAGTTTTATTTTTAATATTTGAACAATTGTTTTTCGCAGTGTATATTTTTTCACATACCCCCAATGATTACCTTGAACTTTGCCGAAGACATAAAAACGATCGGACAAGCCGTTTTCAAGTTAATTTTTTTTGAAAGTGTTCGAGGTTTTTTTGCTTAGGTTCTTGTCAAAAGTTAGACTAGAGTCAAAATGGGAAACCAATTATGCAAATTATGTTTTTTCATCACAAACATTGTGTGTGCAAAATTTCAGAGAAATAAAAAAAATACAAAAAATACAAAATTGAAAAATATCGTTAGATAGTTTTGGGATATTCTGGATCATCTATTGTATTGTATTCCATTGTATTCCAGACTTGAGATCTACTGCTGCTGATTCAATTTTATACATTCCTTGTCTTCTAAGGTTCAACAAATATCGTAAACAAGTTTTGGGATATTGTGGGTTACAAAAACTGTGACGAGCACGGTGGTCTAGTGGCTATCGCTTCTGTTTTATAAGCAGGAGATCGTGGGTTCAATTGCAGGCTCGTCCCTTTCCTACTGTTATATCCTTCCACACAAGAGAGGCCGTAGAGTTCTCCGCACCTTTCTTAAGTAGGTGTCCAACTAACCTTCCCTCTCCTTCCTCAGCATTCGTGGCCAGGACAGATCTCGACTATTGCTTCCATTTAAAAGATAGTGATTAGTCCCAAATCAATAGCTGTGGTAACGGATGAAAGTGATGCTACTCTCATACAATAGTCTTGGCTTGTACCACCTACGAATTTGCTCAATGCTAATGCCAATTATGGGTTACCCAAACTGTCTTCAAGTTCGAGACAAGATCTACACCTGCTCAAAAGCTTTTTCGTTATTCAAAGCTATGATATGCATTCATTTATATCCATTCCATCTTCTGGAAGGTCAACAGATATCGTAAGACGTAAGACAGTTTTGGGATATTATGAGTCATCCAAACTGTCTTTGAGTTCGTGACTTGAGATCTACAGCTGCTAAAAACGCGTTTTCTGGTACTCGAAGCACCGATATGCATTCATTTATAACCATTTCATTTTCTGGAAGATCAATTAAAAATATATTATAAAAACATATTATCAACAACTGATAGTATACATAGTACAGAGTCATTAGTGCTCAAATAGTGCACAAATCAAATACCTTTAACCAAAACAAAATCGGACTTTCCGGATAGTAATTTACACAGTCGTAGCAATTCACACCTATGTTCATTACTACTCCTATTGGGAACCAAACCCATATATGACCAGACCACCCGATAACCAATTGTCTCAATCGATTTCACTGTTTGATTTCTCCGCCAGTTCCATTTGAATCCACCCTTTACCATTCGAAGCAGTTATTCCGAAACATTCCTTTACGAAAGCAAATTATCACCAATTAGTATTCCTAAATACACGGCATTGAATCCAAATTTCTCCTCATTGGGCACATTTAACACGTGCAGCGGCTAGGTGGGCCTATAGCTAATGTACCTCGGTAAGCTAATCATCGCCAATTGTGAAACCATATATTTCGCTACTAATAATCAAGAGAGAGATTGGATTAGTACCTCCAGTTCTGTTTCGCCGATAACTGCTATTGGCGTTTGCCGGTTTGCAAACAAGTTGATAGTGAGCTTTCCATACCAACATTCACGAACAGTCGAACCTCGTTGCTGTATTTTCTCAATCAACAAGGGAAAATAAAGCAGAGAAGGTTCAACTAGTGACGACCACGCAGTACACTTCTTTCGGCTGCTACAGTTTCTGTGCACGTCGACGTATGATGTTAAGTGCATTTACACTCCCTGGGGTGTTTTATGTAACACTCGTAATTAAAATTACTCCAAACAAAATTATGAAGGCGTATTCCACCATTTCGCTCTCTCTCTCTCGCATACATCACATAATGCAGGGCTGTTTAGAGGATACTGTCCGGTATCGCATATTTAGAGGCATCAATCACAACGAGGAGCAACGGACAACAGTCAGCTTTTTTTATATTGGCTTTGTTGCTCTACATTTAGCGCAAAATAATTATTGAATTTCTTTCATTGAAAAGTTTTTTCATAAAGTGTACTCTACAAAAAATGCGAAATTTGGAAAGATCGACCATGTTTGGATTTTAAATGGTTTATGGTTTCAGCTCAAACTATGCAACGCCTGTTCCTTCAAAAAATTGAGTTCCAAGTTTCTTTTACAGCCCTGCAATTCTCCTACCAACGACCAAAATGCTCAACGTAGATCTTCTTTCCCAGGTTTGATATAAGCAAGCGATCTAAGGAAACAATAAAGTATTTAGCATACCGTTGAGTTTGTGCTTTTGTTTCACCCAGCAAAAACGTGCTGAATGAACTCGCCGCCCTTTCGTGACTTTATGTCAAATATTTAGATTTTAAGTTTACCGGCTTACGTCGAAGAAAAAACCGACGAAAAGGAAAGTTACACAGCGATGATCGAGTGGGCCAATTTCAAAAACATACAATAGGGAAACCTGGGCGGCGGCGATGCCGGTGGGTGTGAAGTTTCGCGGATTCAATTTATACAATAGTATCGAATTCTGACCGTTGGTAAATCAACGAAACTTGACACGTCGCTCGGTCGGGATTTGGAATGTATTTGCGTGAGGGAAACGTTTAACCGCCATCGATCGCGATGGTAGGAAACAATGGCTGTCAGGAATAGGGCATTGAACGGGCATGGCGGGGGTTAGAAAAAAAACTACTCGGCTTATGCTGTGAAATCGGATTATGTTGGCGCGCATTTCAATAAACCAATAAACGCTGAGCTACGGGCGTTTCATTTGGTGAACACGTCGGTCATTTGTGGTCAGTTGAACAGGGGTACGTGAAGTAACGCAACTTCTGGAATTACACAGTTTATGCAAATTTTATTGAATGGCGTGTGCTAGGAATTAGAATTTCACGAAGTATAAGACTCATTGCTTTTGCGTTCCGTTTATTGAAAGCAATAGCAAGGTAACATACAAATCGTTACTTCGTAATTATTTAAGACACTTTTGTTGAAAATTCGTGTCTTTATTCGAACAAAAGTAAAGTTAAAACGTTTTTTACACTATTGTTCTGTAGTACCCAAATATTGTAGATCAGCATTCTGAAGCACTTATCAAATTAGTTTCATGATGAAACTATTTAAAATAACCCATCACGTTGTTTAATGCTTTCATAAAGTTTATGTTTACCTTTGTTTGGTGATATAACTATTGGAATTCCACAAACGCAAATGACAAACACAATGTTTAGTTTCTACTTCCTTTCGCTTGTAATAATAGAGACCTGTCTAGAAATAAAGCTGTGGAATAACACCTTCCTCGAAATTTGACCGGTTTCTCCCAAAGCCGTCTATGATGTATGAATATCTGTTTTTAATCATGGGAATATTATTTCCATCTTTCTTCTGCATCTTCCAGCTCGATGTGTTGCACATGGTGCAAGGGACTCTTCAAATCACCACGGAATGAACGTTATTGTTGTTTTATACAAATCGATTCCATTTTCAACGCTCGTCTAATCGACAACCCGTCCTCTCACCCGCATTCGGAGTGGGTTTGTTTGTTTTTTCTTTCGACTCCTATTCGACTTCATCCGAACCAATAGCTTATACTAAAACATGCGTTGTGTTACTAGTTCGACGAGTTAGGCTGGCAAAAGGTTGTTCCAGTTTCTGGTGAAATGCGATTGTTCACATTTTGTATTATCATTCTAAGACTCGCAAGGATATGAATCACTTACTTTTACAACTGTGCAAGTTCTCGGCAATTAAAATATGTTATGAAAAAGGCTAAAAAATATTAGATTTGATCACATTTTATTTGTGGAGTGTGTTTGCTGAAAGTTTAGGTGATGATCGCGTCATATCTTGTGATTTGCTCTTTTAACATGTAGCAACGTGAATATTGCTCTTGAGCAGCGTGAGTAGTGTGCGGGACGATAGTTGTGCAATGAATTCGTTACCTTATTATTCCACTTGCCTTCACTCTCTTCTAATGAGTCGTGATCTTGGTAGGTGTACTACGCATTGGAGCTCCATCGCGACCGATGGTCCAGTCGTTGCATACATTCAAAGAAACCGGTTCCGAATAAAAACTTGGTTTTCGCGGCACCTCTCTGTCGAAATAAAATTGTTACGATGTGCAAATATATTAACATTGGCAATCAAAGCTTGGAAGAATATTTGGCATCATGTTTGCACGATCAGATTGGGCAAGTACCCTCATAAAGTCGTCATTTCCAGCCGTTATACTCAAGAACAGACGAAACAGTAATTGGACCAATTAAATCAAATTACTACAAGCTGAATCGTTGAATGGAGTCTGAGCATGTAGCAATAGCCACTGACACAGTAGTAGCAACGGTGGAACATTTGACGACGGCCTCCACTGAGACACACATTATATAGCAGAAAGGGATTTTTTGGTAAGAGACATTTTCAAGTTAAGAATCAAGTTCGTATCTACAGTGACCTGCATAATAAAAAGCCCACTTGCCGTTTTTCATACAAAATGGTCAACTTTGGAGATCTAGATCTCAATTGCGTGTTAACCAATTTTGCTGAAAATTTGACCAGAGCTCAGATATAACTTGAATTTTATCACAATTTTATCACTCGAAACCATATTGATTCATAGGGTAAAAAATTATCGAGGTAATACTAAAACGATTTTTTTTTGGAAAAAAATGATTTTATAATATCTTGAAAACTACAACTCTTAGTGTATAAGTATATTCCGCAAACTTTTGTATTGCCAAAATACACATTTTTGCTGTATAAGTCATCAGTTTTCAACCTATAGAATTCAAAGTATTTAAAAAATAAATGTTTGGCCAAAGAATTCATTTTGGAATTATCGCAATAATTTTTTACCATATGAATCAATATGGTCGAAACTCAGGTGTGGTAAAATTCAAGTTATATCTGAGCTCTGGTCAAATTTTCAGCAAAATTGGTTCACACGTAATCGAGATCTAGATCTCTAAAGTTGACCATGTTGTATTAAAAACGGCGGGTGGGCTTTTTATTATGCCGATCACTGTATGTACTCACTTAAAAATACTGATCAGGGCTATATGACATGTATAAAATGTATAAGTTTATAAATTAGGGGCCCTCCTTGGCCGTGCGTTAAGACGCGCGGCTACAAAGCAAGACCATGCTGAAGGGTGGCTGAGTTCAATTCCCGGTGCCGGTCTAGGCAATTTTCGGATTGGATATTGTCTAGACTTCCTTGGGCATACAAGTATTATCGTGTTAGCCTCATGATATAGGGTAAGACGGTATAATGCGCCCCACCTGGCCAAAACGCCCCTCTTTGATTTCTAGAAAACTATAACTAACTAAGGGTCAAAAACAGTTGGTACCTATAAATATTTGTAAAACCATCGTACTATGTGAATGTGGAAGTATTTTTGTATTACATAATGAAAATAATAGCAAAATACGAAAAGTGACAGTTTTGATGTAACTTTTCATGTTTGTTTGCTCAACATTCTGGAGCGACGCTAGCATACTGTCCGCAAAACTTGCACGGGAACACTCAGTTGGGCAACAAAATAACTTTTCTCAGTGGTTAATATGATATAAAATTGCTTCCATCTTCAAAAGCGTAACGATTTTTGAAAATATGTTTTACTGGCCAAAACGCCCCAGGGTAGGCAGGACGATATGCCCTTACCAACTGGACACAAGCGCGGCGAGCTTGCAGCAGTTGCTTTCAAATTATATGGAAATTATTGAAATGTAAATAAAACCTGATTAAATTGACTTATGTTGGTTTTTTAATGTCAAGCACATAAGGATTTGTAACCTTTTTATTATGGGATTGATAAAATACTAATGAAGGGCTTTGGAACGTCTTTGGCTAAGGTGGGGCGTATTGCCCAGGCACTTTTTGAAATCCATTTTTCACGACTTTTCAAAAAAGCATTATTACGTGTTATCTGTAATATTTTTATATGACTACTCACGGGCAATGCATTTGCGACTTCTTGCACTACCAAATAACACAAAGTTTGCATGAATTGCGATGAAAAGTAAAAAGTTATCAAGGTTTTGCCTTAGGGGGGGCATATTATACCGTCTTACCCTACGAATGCAAAAATGACAACTTGGCTTAGAAACCTCGCAGTTAATAACTGTGGAAGTGCTTAATGAACACTAAGCTGCGAGGCGGCTCTGTCCCAGTGTGGGGATGTAATGCCAATAAGAAGAAGAAGAAGTTTATAAATTTCTGGAGCGCAAGGAAAGAAGATATTCCTGCTGTAATCTCTTAAAAAATTCGACTTCGAATTTCTTTAAAAAGATCCCGTTATGTTTTCTGGTATACTTCAAGGAAAAGTACATGAAAGTATATTTATTCCTTTAGGAATTTTACAGAAATTCATCCTGTGAAAATTCCAAAACAAGAAGATTTCCAAAGCATGAAGATTTTCGGTAAGAGTTTCGGGGAGAATATCGGTTTATCCCTTTCCTTTCACGACTTTTTCAAAGATTTTAATAGGAAGGAATCATATTTGATAGAAATGCATGAACAAAAGTTTTTCGGCATAGCCAAAATTAGTTAAAACGATTCAGAAGTTGTGTGATTGTTTTCAAAGTCTATCTATGTATTTTTAAAGTTGGAAGGTGCATAATTTGCTGGTGCTTCACAGCTACCATGGGAAGGAAAGAGGTAAATTTCCTAAGAAATGCCTGTAATGGTAATGGTAAATGGACAATACGTTTGACAACCTACAGTTGGTAAGAGTCGTAGTCACAATAAAGAGGGAAAGAGTGACTTTACCTACCTATATCAATTATGGTCCTACACTCCGTGTTGGCCGTAGCAAAACCGAATGTAATGTCGTATTTGAGGTCGTTCGTTCTTGGACCGCCAGTCGTCAGTCGGTAGATCAGGCTCATGCGCATCTTCCTCGATTGCACACTGCCAGCGAGTGCGGGGCTTTCCCCGGAGCATATGCCTTCTTCCAGAGTTCGAGGTTCTCCATAACCTTAAATCGCATCCCAGCATTTTCCACCTCGGCACCAACACCTTTTGGATTGTCCCGTTCTCTGCCAGCCACAAGGTACTTAGCTTTGACAAAGTTTATGATCAGTCCTATTCGCCCTGCTCGATGGGTCAGTAGATTTTCGGAACTGTCATTGATCATGACTGGCATTTCTTGCGCATGTTGTTGATCGTTTTGTAGAACTTTCGCGAGACGTTTTGAGACGAAAGCTTCCCTCTGCCTCCTAGAGTACTTTTTCGTCAGAGTCCCTTTAGGTTTTGTAAAAATGCACGTTCCAAATAATGGTTTCGTAAAATTTTTGATTGATTTAAGCCGTTGAAAATCTAAAAATCTAATCTGCGTCGGGAAAACCTATGCCCAAATTGGTGGAGTAATTTGGAAGATGTAGACAACTAGACAACATTATTTTACAGGAAATTAATTAATCATTCGAAATCCAACAGTAATAGGAAGCAACTGAAATTTTTCGTGCGGCAATACAACCTTGCTCTGATGAGCTCAATATCGGACAGGTCATTTGGGCTAGACAAAATATGGACAGCCGGATCCACCATATCATGGTGAATGCCAGAATATTTTCGAAAAAGGTGGACGTTGTTGTTTTTATAGTGTCTAAATAAAGTCTCTCATTCCTATTTAAATATGGTATTATGAGAGAAATCCTTGATTGATGGCAAGCAGATCAAATAAGATTTAATGTTTCACCATGAGGCTTTGGGCAAGTCCAAAATAGACGTAATCGGCATGCAAATCTCCGATATCTGAGAAGCTTTTGTCTTTAAACTGAAGAAAGCAACGAACACTAACGGGCTTGGTGGTCATATGGCTACCGCTTCTACCTTATACGCAGGAGGTCGTGGGTTCAATCCCAGGCCCGTTACATTCGTCCTACATTGTATCATATTTTCAAATATTTCTCATGTTCTAGCAATCGCTAGAACTGAGAATGGGCTTTCATACCGTGTCCATCTTCCTTCTATCACTATACCTACAACTTAATTAGTTCTAGCAGGTAACTGATAGAATTCGAAATGAGCGAAAAAGGCTCGTTTCGGCATTCATTCATTCCTATCACATTGCCAACCCGTTAACCAAGACGAACCTCTGCCATAGAACCTAACCCCCAAATTTCAACAAGATTCTGCAGGAACTCGTGGCTAGTGCAGAGGTGTTCTTGGCTTGCAGTAGGCGAGTGATTGCATCATCAATTCCTTCCCATCCCTCCGACAGACCGTGGGGACGTGGCCAGCGCCGTTATTGACCGTTCAGAATTTTAGAGCTCTCGGACTGTGTTCATTGATGTTGGAGAGCAAAGCCCATGCTTCCTTCCATTGGTTCCTTGTGCAATTGCGATTGCTCTGGTCAATCACGAAGTAGCAGCTACGAAATGCACGGTCATCATGCTCATGTTCATGCCAACTGAAGAAAGCAACGAACACTACGATATATGAGCTGCGAAAAATATCTCTCTCACCTTATCGATGCCAAATGTTTAGAAATGGTCTTTTTGATGCAATATAAACCCGTATAATAAGACTGATTTTGCCGGTTATGTGGACAGAGTGAAAAAACGAGATTAGAAACAGTTTTTCGAAAATTTGAATGATTATTAGTAGGGCTCGTCAGTACATGGAAAATCACAAGAATAAGACGTGCAGCCCACACCCAATCAGCGACTGTTAAATTCTCTAAGTTTTGTATAAGAAACTACCAAAAGTAAGAACTGGGTATATGCGAAATAGTTAGATCCTTGTACAAAAATGTTAGCTCACAAACAAATACAGGGTTTAAACAGAAGGGTTGAGATAGGCAAAATTTTGTCGAAATGTAATGTAACTTTGCGTATAATAAACCGATTTTGGTAAAACCAGGACCATCCTACGCGGAAGCTTTTCTAGTATTCTGTCCCCATCCTCATACTTGCCTTTACCCACCAGAGATGTTCCGAGGTTTTCAAGGCTATGATAAAAATGCATTTTTTCTTCTGTTTGTCATTTTATGTGACGTTTACTGCCATCATGTGTTATGTTTTCCTCAGACACTTGAATTCATATGCCGGCCAATGCTGGCTGCAGATCGAAAATCAGTCCGGTATACGCAGAAATATGGCCATTGCTGTGAAAACGGGTCAGGTTTGGCCATACACCCTGAACAAATGTCAGATAGGAGAACACCTGGAACCTGTTACAAATTAGCCAGTGAGTCTTACAGTCCTTAAAATGTATATTTAATATATATTCTATATTCATCTTTCTGGAGGAATATCCGGAAGAATTGCCGGAGAAATATCCGGGAGAAATCCTGTAGAAATATCCTGAGGAATTCTTCTTCTTCTTCTTCATTGGCATTACATCCCCACACTGGGACATTGCCGCCTCGCAGCTTAGTGTTCATTAAGCACTTCCACAGTTATTAACTGCGAGGTTTCTAAGCCAGGATACCATTTCTGCATTCGTATATCATGAGGCTAACACGATGATACTTTTATGCCCAGGGTAGTCGAGACAATTTCCAAATCAAAAATTTCCTAGACCGGCAGCGGGAATCGAACCCAGCCACCCTCACCATGGTCTTGCTTTGCAGCCGCGCGTCTAACCGCACGGCTAAGGAGGGCCCTATCCTGAGGAATTCTTGGAGGGAAATCTGGAGGAACATCCGGATGAATTCCTGCGGGAATATTCGGGAGAATCCCTTCGGGATTCCTTTATGCCTCAAATCCTGACGAACATTTGTCTTATTTATCTTATTTGTCTTAATTGTCTCACTTGCCTTATTTTTCTCGTTTGTGTTGTTTGTCTTATCTTGTGTTCACAAGTTATTTACAATTGTGTTCACTTGTCCGTATCATGTATCCAATTGCTCGTTGCATTGTTCGGTTGCCATTTATCCGGGAACGTGAGAGGAATTCCTCCGAGAAGAACAATTTGTCAGTCGTCATCGGGCAGCCGTGTCGATAAGACGCGCACCCCAAAACGCCACTGTTTAGGCTGCACCTCAAGCGACGGACAAGGGTTTGGGAATCGAAACCAGGCGAACGTGTAGCCAAGTACGCTACGGGACCCCCATATATTTACAATTGTGATTTTTATATAAATATGTAAACCGTCTAAGACGAATTAAGTACTGTCCATTTAATTCCACCAGTTAATTTTCGTTATCTTTGCAGATACGTATTTCGACCACAACTGTGTGGTCGTCTTCAGTGTCTTGTACTTGACTCGACTCAAGTCGAGTGAAGATTGAAGACGACCACACAGTTGTGGTCGAAATACGTATCTGCAAAGATAACGAAAATTAACTGGTGGAATTAAATGGACAGTACTTAATTCGTCTTAGACGGTTTAATACATTCCACTAAACGAGCATAATATATTTTTCTGATAAATATGTAGCTCATATAGGATCCTAACACTTTTTCTAATAAGTCATTGCTCTAAAGCTGAATTTGGCGGCATGAAAGCCGAATATTTTTTAAATTTTGTTCTCCACTTTGTATGAACAATCCAACAATCTGTTTGACAAAGTTTTAGGATCCTTCAAGCATTACATGTTAATCAAGAAATCGGAATTGTAAAAAACGTTTGAAAAAAGTTTTTAGCAAATTAGTAATAGCAAACCCATAGATTTCCGAAAAAAAAACATGTGCAATGTCATATTTAATGAACATATGTTATACTTCTGGTAAGTTTTTCAATTATTGAATTATGCGAGAATTTGAGGACACTGTGTAGATTTTTTACATTTTCTGCACTATTCTATGCTTGGGATACTGGAACAAAACTATATTAGAAACTAGCTGCTTTAAGTACATGTTCGTGATTGTAGCAAACTACACTCTGGTTACAGAGTTACTCCCATAATATAAAATGCCTTAATCATAAATTAATAATGTTAATATCTATGTGAGGTTATTGTAGCTATACCTTGCCTAAGAAAAACGTTCGACCTCATTTGTCATGTTTGTTTATGTATAAAAGCGATAAGTAACTTTACATTCACATTGGATTGAGATGTAGTAAAGAACCGTTGAATATCACTGTAAATTTGTATTCAGTTTATGAAAACAAAACTCGAACCTACGACGTTGAAAAGGCGCCCGCCCGTTTAAACCAGTCTGCAGTCCAATGCGTTGCGGTACTTTTTGCTACTTGGCTTTTGCCTCAACAAGTATACAAACAGGTGTGCCAGGTTGGATGATTTAATGAATCAGGTTTGGACCGCATTTTTTTTCACCATGACCACATTCTACCGCTGAAAAGCATGATGGGAGTTCGTTAGCCAGTCGTGTTATTAATAAAGGGTGTTTTATGAGAAGCGCAGATATTTTGCATACAACAATAATAACAGGTTAGAAATTATGTTGATTGGAAGTCAATACAAAGTTATTCAACGTACCGTTGTTGATGTGTTTTTTCTCGTCTGTTCACCGTTGATAATGTTCAATCAATTTATTTCAGTTCGGCCTATTATGGCTAAAATATATAGTATGAATTTCAAAAGTACTGTGCAAATACAGGAGAAGGAATGCTTGCTCAACTTTTCAAAAGGACCTAAGTAACATTTTTTTCATGAATTAATTTGAATATAATAATCAACAGACCAATATGAAAGCTTTTGATTGCATCACTCAAGTTAATTCGTGAAAAAAAATGCTACTAAGGTCTTTTTGAAAAGTAAAGCGAGAATGGTCAAAGCTTGATTCCAAAACAAAATTTTCTTGAGCAGTACGGAGTTAGAAAGTATAACAAATTTCGTTTCACAAACAACGCCTGCTACCTATGTAAAGTAAATGGAACTGCCACTTTTCTTTGTGGAAAAATATTCCTTCCCATTATTGCTAAAGAAAAAGTGACATATCTCCCTTACTCGAGCAGCTGTCAAACTTACTTGAGTAATTTAAGCTAATATTTCTTGATCGCTCTCTTTATGAGCAGCATACTAGGTTTAATTCATAAAATCAATTTGTTCGAAATCTTCATGAATTTAAACTGAAATTAGGGTACATACACCCGTAAACACCTTGTGGTGCGTTACAGGATAAGATCTACAACAGGTGTTAGGTCTCCGAAGCTTCTACCAAAGTTCGGTTATGGAATGATCCTTCATCCTTTGAATACACTTAGTGTACAAGAAGCGCACGACCGTTTTGGTTTTTTTTTTATGTCTTAATAAGATTATTTGTTTGTGTTTATGAGGTTTTACCGCCGCGAGAAACTTATTGATGGATTTTGCGTTGGCTTTAATTGAATATTTATCCTTAAAACTACATGATTATGCTAATTAGAGCCAACTAAACGCCGTGCAACTGTCACCTTGTACTAGGGTAACCGTACCCTTAGTGGAGGCATCACCAATATTGGAGGTAGTAGGGTTTTAATGAGCTTTTTGGCAATTATACACTTTCTGATTGTTTCAGTTGATGCGTTGTGTTATACATATGCTGTTAAATACAACTTAACCCATTATTTTGCTTGAAAAACTATTTTTAATAATTTTTTTTTAAATAAAAATGACTCCTTGTATTGTCCTACACTCTGTGCAACCAAATCGGCTTTTTAACTAAGTAAGTGCAACTAAAAGAGGAATATTGGATTTTTCTAAATGCCATGTCAAACTATCAAAAAAATGCACACCAGAGCCACAGGAGCGAGCGCACTGAAAATACACCATTATGGGAAATACTTTGCACCACTATGGGAACCAAAATTAGATGTTACCTCCACTAAGGGAACAGTGTACCCATTATTTAGTTTTTGATGTTAAATAGCAACAATCTCAATTTTATTATCAAATTTATTAGTTTATATATTGCATAAGGTATTAAAGTTGTAAATTTCGCCTAATTGACTATTTTTTTATATGATTTCTTCTGTAGATTTAATAATATCTCCACAATTGGTACCGTTACTCTAGCAATGTATTTATAAATTGTTAAATATGCTAATTACACTCAACAATTGTGCCGCTACATTTACCGGTCACAGTCGACTGTCAGTTGTTAGTGCCCTTCCGCGTTCACACCATCTGCTTGTGTGGCGGTTTCGTACGTTCCACTATGTTCTTAATTTATAAAAAAAAATACTACACAACCCATCTTTTGAAGAAACAAAACAAATAAAAATATGTCTACCACAAACCAATACTTACATCTGGCGTATCACTTTTTTCGCTTTCTGCCTGAGGGATTCCCCAAAACAGATAGACCCACTCACAGCCACAGCAGCCGAATCGTCGTCATCCGACAGCTCTTTCTTGTAACTTTAGACCAGAGTGTGTCCCAAAAATAGCTCCTTCCTGTGCTGAATAATCATGCATCGTCGCGGCGTCCTCGATGCCGGCGCACCAGACAGATGCACCGAAGGAATCGCAATTTTCGTTGTAGGTCATTCGGATTTGCGGCGACTACGACTTTTATTGTAGTTGTTGCATGGTTTGGTCCCACAAGCAGAAATTTCTCAACGATTATTATTGCTTCTTGGCGGCTCAACTCAGCGTCGTTCCCTCTTTCCAGAGCGGTAGTGGCGGTGTGTGTACAGGTTGACCCAGATTCAGGGCTACTGCCGACCGACGACGCTTCATTCTTTCATAATCACCATTTTTACCAGCGATCAAAACATACCGTCGCCGCCGTCATCGTGTCGAGCTCCATTGTCATCAACTCGTTTCTCGTTGAGAAAATATTGCTCGCTGTAATAAACACTCTATGGCATGTACAGCAGTGCTTAACGCGGGTGGCTTCAAATGTGGAACACAAAGGCCAGCTGAAACCCTCTTCCAGTTGAACTGCGTTATACACGTTCCATAATCAAAGATGAATTTTCTATAGTTAACTTACATCGAGAGAAAATGCAAAATTAAATATATGTTCGAAATATTTTATAGACTTGCATTATAACCATGAAAAGTGCTTCATTTTATATTCTTTTTTTATGTAGTATATTTAAATGGCAGATCTCAATTTGTTGATCTCTTTTAGACCTCCTGTTACTGACTAAAGCATTTGAAAATTGCACGACTAACATCTTTTTTCCTTATTGTTTTCTTCTTGCAGGTGAGTTTCAACCAAATGGCTGAAAGAAGGTGTTGCATCATATGGTAGTTATATCTGGAGTAGGGTGTCCCAAAAAAAATCGATGTTCGAAAAGTCATGGTGCTCAACCCTGAAATGAAAGATATACCTGTCTGGATAATTTTTGTAGAACAAACCGAATTTCTAAAAAATCGTTTAGAGGTCGCGCCAGATCGATTTTTGAAAAATGAGCTTTTTTTAGGTAAAAAATCAAATATTGGGTCCTTTCACAATTTTTTTTCAGGGTCACCCATTCGTTTTATATTTTTTTATTTTTCTGTGGATCTTTGCCCATATCCTCCATGAGTTAGTTTTTGGTATTATGCGTTTTTACAGTCTGCAGAACTTTTTAAATATCGAAAAATACACATTTTTTTGACGAATTTTCGCAGTTACTTCATCCTAACGCAAAAAATATTTTTTCTCGTTTGATAAAACTTAGATACCACAAAGAGTTATTTATAACGAGTATTTTCATAAAAAAATATCCAAGAAATGTTGTTCTGGGGCTGAGATATTGCAGTTTTAGTAAATAGTCAAAAAGTGTACAAATTCGATACTTTTTCTTTACATGTTATAATTTCATCAAGATTGCACCAATATTTTAATTTAAATTAAAAAAAAATCAAAATCAAATAAATGGGAATATTTTCTAGGTAACATAGCTTTTCTTTCCGATGGAGTTGGTTACCTGAATTACAGGATTTTGTCGGAGTATATGGATGGAGTCAGTTATAAAATGATATCACACCCAACAGTTAATATGTAGCAATATATAAGTAATCAGGTTTACTATGATCTCTTTATTAGTTTTGATTCAATCATAGGATGCTTTTCACGGCATACAAAAAACAAGGCAGGCTCAGCACGTATGTAAACATTTAGTTTGAACGTAAACATGTGTCGTCACTACTATCTTCGCACAAGCTGAACTGAGATGATGCTCTACGGTCTCAGCATGCTTACTTTTGTACTCCAACATGTGGCTTTAAAATATGCGTCACTCTTGATGTGATTTTTACGTTTTTACTTTACGTTTATTCCGTTTTTTTTTTCAATATCTCAAGTGAACTCATGGAAAAGCTGTCGAACTGATACGACGAAACATATTGTTTAACTGTCATATGACGTATCAAAATCATCACGGTATACCGACAACAAGGTAGGCTCGTAAGAAAAGTGACACTTCAAGAGTGACGCAAATTTTAACGCCACATGTTAGAGTACAAAAGTAAGCATGCTGAGACCGTAGAGCATCGTTTCAGTTCAGCTTGTGCGAAGATAGTAGTCACGACACATGTTTACGTTCAAACTAAATGTTTACATACGTGCTGAGCCTGCCTTGTTTTTTGTATGCCGTGAAAAGCATCCTATGATTGAATCAAAACTAATAAAGAGATCATAGTAAACCTGATTACTTATATATTGCTACATATTAACTGTTGGGTGTGATATCATTTTATAACTGACTCCATCCATATACTCCGACAAAATCCTGTAATTCAGGTAACCAACTCCATCGGAAAGAAAAGCTATGTTACCTAGAAAATAGTCCCATTTATTTGCTTTTGAATTTTTTTTTATTTAAATTAAAATATTGGTGCAATCTTGATGAAATTATAACATGTAAAGAAAAAGTATCGAATTTGTACACTTTTTGACTATTTACTAAAACTGCAATATCTCAGCCCCAGAACAACATTTCTTGGATATTTTTTTATGAAAATACTCGTTATAAATAACTCTTTGTGGTATCTAAGTTTTTCCAAACGAGAAAAAAATATTTTTTGTGTTAGGATGAAGTAACTGCGAAAATTCGTCAAAAAAATGTGTATTTTTCGATATTTAAAAAGTTCTGCAGACTGTAAAAACGCACAATACCAAAAACTAATTCATGGAGGATATGGGCAAAGATCCACAGAAAAATAAAAAAATATAAAACGAATGGGTGACCCTGAAAAAAATTGTGAAAGGACCCAATATTTGATTTTTTACCTAAAAAAAGCTCATTTTTCAAAAATCGATCTGGCGCGACCTCTAAACGATTTTTTAGAAATTCGGTTTGTTCTACAAAAATTATCCAGACAGGTATATCTTTCATTTCAGGGTTGAGCACCATGGCTTTTCGAACATCGATTTTTTTTGGGACACCCTAATCTGGAGTTGAAAGTATGAAATTACAATGTGATTAAAATAATAGAACTGTAAATGTTAATCATGGTGGAAACTGATTATCGCGAATCTTGTACATTTTGTATTTTACGGTGGTGACTGGTGTCTCGAGTTAACCTTGTGAGCAAAGACGTAGGATTACCAATCCGAAGATGACGAGTTCGATTCTCGGTCCGGTCTTGGATGTTTTCTAGTGGGAAACATTCTCGTCTCACTAGTCCCTAGGCATAGTGTATCCATTATACCTGTACCATTATCTTTTGATAAAAAAAACTTACCAAAAAAGGAATAGGATGGGCCCTGGGGAACTTAATGTTATTCTTCAGCTACGTTGCTGAATATCCATTTACATCTATTTTTACATCACTAAGGAAGCCTAAAATAAAAACTCCTCCTAAAAAATTAGATATTTTCCATAAAAAATAGGAAATTGCCAGTAAAGAAATCAGGGTATGAGCAAAAAATAAATTAAATATTTCCAAAATTTGAACAGTTGAGAATTTTTTACAAAACAAAAATAAATTAGCAAAAAATGCAATTATAAAAGAAAAATTTTCCATAAAGAAATCAAAATGTTCCAGGGAAAAACCCTAAAATCTGAGTAAATCTCATTCATAGTGTATTGTTTACATCTGCAGAGTTTCATAGTTATTCATACAGTGGTTCTAATCATGTCGTCCGAACAAGAAATTGCCAGGGATTTTTTTTGTGCATCTACAATCAAAATCCGGAGGGGTCCCATCGATCGATCGCTTAAAAGCTTGGGATTGCTAATTCAACTGTATCTCGTGTAATGAGAACCTTCAAGGAACGTCTGAGTACTTAAACGAAGGAAGTGAGTGGTCCAATTGACAGTAAAATGACCAGGAGTGGTACAACAGCCCAAGAAGTTTCAGAACGTGTGAATTCGAGATGCCGCTAACAAGTACAAGGTGTCGATTGGTTTTGTGGGTTACATGTTTACAAGGTGCAAAAAGTTCCAAACCGTAATGCAAAGCAAAACACCACTGTTGTAAAAACCCGTGCCCGGAAACTTTTCACGAAGTTGTTCATCAAATCGTGTTGCATCATGATGGATGATGAAACCTACGTCAAGGCCGACTTCCGTCAACTTCCTGGGCAAGAATATTTTGTGGCCAAGTCTAAGTTCGCTGTTCCGGAGGATGTCCGAAAAAGAAGTTATCAAAATTTGCAAAGAAGGCAGGCGATTTGCGGATGTGGTGAAGTTAGCGCTCCCTCTTCCGGAACAATCAACGGTACGATTTACACCGAAGCCATTCATAAGAAAACACAAAGTATCAACTCTGTTTTTGCCTGAAATGTCGTCCTGCTATTACGCTCGGAACGTTTTTGTATTGCTCTTTATTGATTGTTTTGTGGTTTTGTTTAATTTTTTTGTGAAAAAAAATGTGGGGAATTTTGTAATTGTTTATTGCTTATATTAATTTATTTATAATTGCAATTTTTGCTTTTAAAAGTGCTAATTTATTTTTGTTTTGTGAGAAATTCTCAATTGTTTTTGGCGATTTAACATTATTTGTGAAAATTTTTACATTTATTTATTGCTAATACCCTGATTTCTTTATTGGCAATTTCGTATTTTTTATGGAAAATTTCTAATTCTTAATGTAAATTTTATTTTGTTGCCTCCCCACAAGGTACGTCAGGTAAATATTAGCGTACTTTGTGGATGGTTCCTTATTGAGAGGATGTAGAAATAAATACGACGTACGAAGAATTATTGCTTAGATTACTTTAGAAAATCATTGGCCGATACAAATATTAAATTAATTTTATGTCCGACAGCTCTCAGAAAACACGTGGGGGGGGGCAATAAAATAATAACACAGAAACGAAAAAAAGTCCAAAATGGGAATAATTGCATGAAAAATTTGGAATTTCAATGGAAAATGACAGCAAAGAATGTTTAGAGAAATCAAAGAATATGAATATTTGTAATATATTTATGCAGTAATGAACTTAGCACAAACTTTATATTATTTAAAAAATACGGGAACTTATTTTAGTTTTTATTTTTGGGAAAGTTTTTGCTGATGGACTCTAAACTATTGAATCCATAACACCAACATTTTTAAAGTGCAGCTAGAATTATAAGCTTTTGTTTAAGTTAAGTAAGAAGCTCAAATTGGTTGTATTGGGGCAATGATCAGGTGTACTTTTGAGATCATAGATATGTTGTCTGAACATGGATGTTGTATGAAGGTTCGGAATTGCAGACTTCCCGGACTATACGGAATTGATAGGTGAAATTTGAAGTAGAATCGGTGAAGCACGTCATATCATGCTCACGTTCCTAAAATTATTGAAATGCCATGCTACTTGTTAGCGGCATAGATACGGCCTCGGATAAACCCGTAGAGAGAATGCAATGGACGTTGAACTTACTCATTCAAGAATTATGCGTGGATCAGCTACAGGGGTTTCTGTATAGTCGTAAGGAGGCCATTTCTCATGCACGGCGATTGCTGTCTGGTCGCTTCCCAATCCTTACATGATCTGAGATGTCTTATCAGGTGTCTGGTTGCAGATTTTGGTTTATCTTACTCCAAGGTACGATACACTAAAAACAACCTTGCTTTTTGAGAGTTACAGCTCGACTTGTTTTATGAAAAATAAAACATTCTTCCAAACAAGTTCTAAAATAAATCTCTATTTCTAAGCTAATCAAAGTTACACAATTCATAGGCTATACGGCCTAGGATTGGTTTCTTTCTCAGCCCCATGTACATTTATTTATTACCGATGGCCTTTGCAATACATAAAAGTCTTCTCCATTTAGCTCGGTCCATGGCTGCACTTCGCACAATCACGCAGTCTGCGGAGGGTCCGCAAATCGTCCTCCACCTGATCGATCCACCTTGCCCGCTGTGCACCTCGCCTTCTTGTTCCCGTCGGATCGTTGGCGAGAACCATTTTCATCGGGTTACTTTCCGACATTCTGGCTACGTGCCCGGCCCATCGCAGTCTTCCGTTTTCGCGGTGTGAAAGATGGATGTTTCTCCCAACAGCTGATGCAACTCGTGGTTCATTCGCCTCCTCCTCGTACCGCCCGCATCTGCACCCCACCATAGATGGTACGCAGCACTTTCCTTTAAAAGCTCCCAGTGCGCGTTGGTCCTCCACGAGCATCGTCCAGGTCTCGTGTCCGTAGAGAACTACCGGTCTATTAAGCGTTTTGTATATAGTCATTTTGGTACGGCGGCGAACTCTATTCGATCGGAGCGTTTTGCGGAGTCCAAAGTACGTACGATTTCCTGCCATGATGCGTCTCCGAATGTCTCTGCTGGTATCGTTATCGGCGGTCACCAGTGAGCCCAAGTACACAAATTCTTCAACCACCTCGATTTCGTCACCACCGATAGAAACTCGTGGTGGGTGCCTTACATTGACCTCTCTTGAGCCTCTTCCTATCATGTACTTCGTCTTCGACGTGTTGATGACTAGTCCGATCCGTTCAGCTTCGCATTTCAGTCTGATGTAGGCTTCCTCCATCCTCTCAAAGTTATCAATGTCGTCGGCGAAACCAAATAACTGAACGGACTTAGTGAAAATCGTACCACTCGTGTCAATTCCTGCCCTTCGTATTACTCCCTCCAAAGCGATGTTGAATAGCAGACACGAAAGACCATCACCTTGCCATAACCCTCTGCGAGTTTCGAATGGTGCCTCTGCTGCGATGTCCTGCCGAATTCCAGCGCTTGCTTGCAGATTTCGTCTCTGCTGTTACGTTGTCTACGCCCATTCACACTGTGGAGTTGTCGTTGATATTGGATTGTCGATGGGGCTCAGTATTCAAGATCCAGTTGTGAACCAATCAGGCCCGAGAACATAGACATCGGGTGATGAATACTTGCAAATCTATGTGATTTCTGCCAATACGCACCAAGTCTCACTGGTGTATAACATCACAAATTTCATGTTAGAGTTGAGTATTCGAGGTTCGGTGCATTGCCTGGACAGATTGGATTACCATGTTCTATGTTGATCTTGGTCCGCCGTCCGACGTTGGCTGGCTTTGGTTTCGACCTTCTCCACTGTTTGCACGGCTACCGTGGAGTTGGAGTTTGTTGAGTGGGAGCATACGACCAGGTCATTCAGTTTACTCTACATGATAGAGCGCTGTGGCGTTAGTAGAGCAGTATCATCATCTCGTTCGATTGCTCTATGGAGGTAGACTGCTAGAGAGGTCCATGATTTGGTCGACTAGGATGAGAAATAGCAACAGAGGTATAATACATGCACCCTTGTACTCACTCACTCTTGTACTCACGATTCCGTGGTCCATCAGTACCAAATAGAGGGACTCTTGAAATTAAATGGCCTGCTCCAGCATGATGCAAAGCGTGACAGAATAGTTCTCACATGATCGTCCGAGGCGGAATCCTGCCTGCTGCCGTCGGAGAATTGTCAACCTTTCTCTATATCTGAATTAGGAGAGGTTGTCATAACTTGAAGAAGTTGTTGTAAGTTGTCGAGCCAACGTTTCAGCTGATCAGCTGGATCGATAAGTGACCAACAACTCGCGTCTTTATCTATCATCCACGGATTTGTCCTTGCTCCATTCAGGCGTCGTGAAATATCGAAGAGGAAATGAATATCGCCGGTTGTTGCGGGTTTCCTACCATCGTCGGCCGGGGAGTCATCCTGCGCCCGCTTCTCATTTCTGCAGGCAGCAGCATTTGACTTACTTCCCAGACCCAGTTTTGGTTGGCAGGACAAGTATTTAGTTCCTCTGGAAATGGATCAGCTGAAAACGGAGACGATGCCTTCTTGAGTCCGTAATCCGAAAAAATCTATTGGCTCCTTTGAGAAATGAAACAGGTTCTTAGTGATTATTTTAATAAAATAGGATTTGTATTTATTGGATGCATGTTTCATTCAAGGCATTACAAGAATTGGAGTACAGGGTCAATCAGAATTTCAAGGGCGAGTTGAATTTGAACAACTCTGTAAGGGCTATTCAATTTAGTTTTACAAATCATTCTTATCATACAACGTTTTAAAATAGTGATGAAAGGACATAACTTACAGGTGCGGTTCTTAAGTTCTATACTGCAAAGAATTTTAATTTAATCCGGAATGAAAAAGATGAATAATTCTTTAGATCATAAAGAAAAGCTCTAAGCAGGATTAACAGACCTCTGGTGACGCGTATAGATCATGGCCTAAACTCCTGATAAATCTTGGATGAACTGGGATGGAACAGTTGTTTATCTTATTTAATTCTATGGATCACACAAGAGCATGAACCATTTTTGCCATTAAGGCGTATACTTCCGGAATTACTTGGATGGACAATTGTTGAAGATGCATTCAATTTGATAGTATACATCATTAAAAGAATGAAAAAAGAAGAAAAAAAGGAAATTTTCGGATCAACTTTCTCTATTATAAAATAGTGGTCTCGAAAAAGATCAATTTATTTTCAATATGGCGCCTTTCCAATCAATAACAGTAACAAAACGAAGGTAAGAATTTTATTAGAAAATTTTACTTGAGTGCTACTGACGCCGACAACAGCCACTCGATGATTTAACGCTGAACCTCTACAGACGCCATCCCTGCGAATATTTTTGTTTCAGCAACCGCTGCGGCTGGGACTGATTTTTTTTGCCGTTTTTGAGTTATGCGGATACGAACACAGACCATTTCATTTTTATTATATAGACGAATAACAAAATATTCGATAATAAAATTCTCAACAGTGTTGTGCTTAATCATTATCAGACGATCATGATTGCAATTTTCATGTGAAAACTTTTCACGTGAAAACAGTAGGTGAGTTGTCGCCGGCGACAACTTCTCAAATTTTGTACTCAAACGATAATAAACACAGAATTTTCATTCAATCATTAATCTTCACTAATAATAGCTAATTGTCAACAGTCCCGTTATACCTTCTATTTGGCGTTATGGTTTCATGCTAGTAAGGAAAAATAGTTTAAAAGGTAACGGTAAATGCTTCAAATCAAGATACGATTTTCAAACGATTCTTAATCGCTGGCGAGTTTTAATCTTCTGATAATTTAAAAGTAAAATCGCGGGTGAGTTTGATCATTTTCGATTTTTCGAAAATTTGATTTTTCCCAACCCTGATTCTCAAACCCGTACTCGACCCGAACCCGACATTGTACTAATTTCCCAAACCTAAACCCGACCCGAACCCGACCATCTCTAATGCACAATTGCGCTACCGACAAAAACTTTCTGCTAATGGCCAAGAGTTTATGTTTTCACTTTTAAGAAAATCCGTCTCGGATAATCTTTCTCTTGTATAAAATAGTGCTGTTTTATCTCCAATATCATCATCGGGGGTGACAATGGATTAAATGGGGGTCAGAATGGGTCACTGTTTCAACTACTTAGAATGCATGTAGAATAGACTGAATGTATCTGAGGGCATGAAGAATAAAATATAAGAGACCATTTTGAACGATTTTGCTCTATGACCTCCTGACTGCCGGTGAAAGCGATGATCCATTCTAACCCCTCAGACCCATTGTCACCCCTGATGGCGGTGATGCACCTTTCAATTATTCAAAGCAATCGCTGGATTGTTCGAATCTTGCGAGAAAATGAGACGTGAGCTGCTGGGCTGCTTCCAACGATGAAGACCACAGCTTCGAAAAAATAACTCTTGCGTTCCACCCGAGTGCTGTTTTCGTTTTTACCGCCACTCGATGATAGAATCTCTGCAGCAACCACAATGAAACCGCAAATGGTGCCGCACTGTCATCAAATATTTGTTTGATCAAATTTTGAAAATTTTATCAGATTTAGAATTAGAACCAAGCACGTAAGTTGCACGCATTTGATGTCTGTGTTTGAGATGCCCAACAGGATTGACTAGTCAACAGACTTTAACATTGGCTAACAAAATTTAATCTCTCCTTGGCGCTTTAAATCAATTGTTTTTAATAGTAGTGAGAATTTACTGATCAATTTTTACCAAAATCACGATAATCGGTTTAAAAAAATGGTGAGCTATTAACCCATAATTCACTTTTCGTGACGGTCTCGATTTAAAACTGCAGAATGACCCCCCCTATCTTACTGAAAGACGTGATCGGCTGTATTCAACCTCAAGTTAATATTGATATTCCACACGCCCTTTATAAATTTAAATACCTAGTTTTAAAATTACAAACTTTTGCAAAAGAAGTCATTTAAATTTTTTTTTAGAATTGAAATATCCATAATAGAAGTAGTAAAGACGATTTTTTGACAGATTTTATATGTTGAGCCATTATTTTGCTTTGCAAAAACCATTCTATACCGCCAATCATTTCCATAATGCCAACAAAGTTTCTTTGAATACGGTGAAATATTTTCAAACATAGACTCGAAAGAATAACTAGCACAAATGCACATTGCACAAAATGCTTTCAAATCAGTATCGTTCGCATCGTGCAATCGAGAAAAAATAGGTAATTGTTAGTCAAATAAGAAATTTGTAAAATGGTCCGAACTGCAATGAAGGGCTGAATTCCGCCGCTAAAATGCGGGCACGCAAGCTGTGTACAAAAAGTCAAAATTTCATATTTTTGTGATGGATGATAAGACCAGTACTGGAAAAGGTTGTGATAGTCATGGGACAGCGTGCAAAGCGAAACAGGGACAGCTATCTAAGGTATCCAATGTACTTTCCCAATCACTAAAAGCAACTTAATCATAGTCTGAATCTAACTGCCTTTTGACGATCACCATTTGATGATTTATTGACAAACCGCTAAATATGCCACCGTTGCGTTACGATATAATTTTTGTCAGCAACCACCGCCACTGTGCCGGTGCATTCTACAGTCATCATGCGGTTGTGTTTTGTATTTTGGAGAAAATTCCGAACAGGAGAGTGAACTCTTCCTCAATCGAATGAAAAGGTACAATAAAATTTTAAATCCATCGAGAACCGTGCCGCTATAAAATGTACCCCAATATAGAAAAACACAGTCCTACGTCAACATTTTACTGTGGTATTAATATCACTTTCCTATGGTTAGAAGAATGCATTAAACAAATTTCTGTTAATAGCCGATAAGGGAATGTTCTATGAACAAATCTATACCATACATATTCTTTCGTCTGTCAGAGCCATTATCTATGTGAAAAGTTACATCGTTATCAGTTTGAGGAACCATTTTCTCATATACTGCGGTGTCGTCACACTCAAATGCCTGTCGCAAAGTGTCGCAATTGCCACCATATAGTTATACATAAACAAAGTGCAATCTCATTTGCGAGCCATGTGTGCAATCAACCGAACCGAAAGCATGCAGCGGAGCAGAAGATTGAGAGTAAACGCGTTTTCTCGCCTTGATTCAATTTTATGTCGGGAAATTTTATGGGCTCCGTCCGTCGCCTGTACTACGAGCTCGCACGTACCGCATACTATGTACTTCCTAGTCGTTCTGTTTATTGTTATTGGTGGCCGTTTCGCTGTGACTCCGCACAACCATGTGAATGCTACTTCATTCGAATGTGCACATAAAGGGAAGATCCATAAAGTACGTCACGCAAAAATCGGCGATTTTCAACCCCCCTCCCCCCTTCGTCACACTTTTTGTAATACACCTCTAAAATTTTTGTATGGATCGTCACGCTGCTCTGAACCCCCCCTCCCCCCTAGAGGCGTGACGTACTTTGTGGACGGCCCCAAAGAGGTATACCGATAGTGTGACTACAATTATACGATGAACAGAAACTACGGACGCTCAAGTTTATGATCCAGAACTAAAACTTCCTATCTTGAGCTGCCCTGCGATGCCGCTTTCGTCATCCACACAGCTTGATTGAAATTAGAAAAGTTTTCCACTTTCACATCTGGCCTTGATAATGCGCACACTCACCGGAAAACGCACCCAAACATACTCCCGTTCAATTGCACATGGAAAGCAGTACATGTTAGTCATCAGGCTCCGAGTTTCTTTCGGGATTCTCAACTTGCCATGCATGTAAAGCATTTAAATCCAGGAAATAAAAATATGCTAAATGTGTAGCAAATATACCGTGATGGCGATCGAAAATCGATAGAGTCCAACCGATATCTCATATGAAACACACATAAACGAGGCGAGGGTGGCAACAAGGTTGAGAAACACTAGCCAACAGGAAAAGAAATTCGAGCAGTTTGGGTGGGTGGCCTATATTCATGTCAGAGCAAAACCATGGAAGGAATACGATGATGACTAATAATTCGCATCTTGCAAAGCTGTGTTTGTGTTATCGAGCTTGTCACCCAGCACAGACTACCGCACTCACATTAGCGATGATATCAAGGATATTCCGGTGCACAATTTCGCCCAGAGCTTCTTCCGCTGTTGTATTCCTGCGTCTCCTCTTAGTTTGTTTACCATCATAGCGCTCCGGCTGGGAAGGGCTTCAACGAGCTCGAAGCACATCACTGGATGAGTCATCGTCGTTACCGTCGTTGTTGTTGTTGTTGCTCACGCTTCCCTACTAGGTATATAGCACCGCGCTGCTGCCGCCGGTTGTCGAAGCAAACCGATTATTGCTTGTTTCAAATGTGCTTCCTGTTGGTTCTTGGCTGCACTGAAAGCGAGTATGGATCAGACTCTATGGCGAAGAAGTTATTCGTCATCTTTTGTGTTGCGTTCCACAACCTTGTGAACACAACAACAATAATAAGATGCAATTTAGCATTTGTGTAGATGCGTACGTGGCATGGCACGTGACCGAAATGGGATTCTGATAGCATTGCTAGTTGAACCCGCTCTCCCGATGCCGAAGGACAATGGAATCGTGAAGAAATTACACACCTTAGGGGTTGCTTTATTGGTAATATCCTTGAACTTGTTTGTTTGTCATTCGTTTCCTTGGGGAATTACACACACTTTGGGTGTGTGATAGCTCTATATAGAGGGGTGCACTGGAACCATAGCGTAATGGTATTTTGTTGGTTGTTTGACACGATAGTTTAATGGCCAAATTGATACGAAGGTTCGTAAAAACCTACAAAACATTGAAAAAAAAGTCCTGGGCATCCGTCAGATGCCCTTTGTACTGTTGTTGTAACGAAATAGATGTTTTGAAATACGGTTTCAGAGAACTTTTTCTAATATTAATAATTATGTTCTCCTTATTTGCATCAGGAGCTCATAAAAATATTTGTTTATTTAAATTATCACCTTATTTACACTTTGCTTAACATTAATTTCTCGATTACTCAAGCAATTTAACTTCGCTGATTTGAAGCAATTTGCACAATATCTCGCTGCGATAGATTTAGTTTCAATAAGCATTGTATTATTTTTTATATTTGAGCAAAAGTCTATTTACCGACCACACGGTTATTCCACAAGCGTAAATAACCAACCCATCAATTTAATTTGACTACTTACGCTTAGTGTAGTCATCAGACCGTGAAGTATATTCTTCCTATAGAAAGATTGTCATCGCAAAGAGCGTATGTATAAATTGCCTGTCTTGTTGTGCCATCTTTCATCGTTATTCGCTGTTGTGATCTCGTTTCGCCATTTATCTTAAACCCTACGTGGATTTGCACCAGCAGGAAGTACTTCAACACTTGACATCGCTGAAGGTCAATAGCAGACAGCATGTGCAATGTGCATATAGTTTCAGTCCATTAGTTGCAGGAGCACTTTCATTCAGTTCAATCACTCGAGAATGCATTCTGATTTTTAAAGTCAATCTTTCAGCACTGCTTGGACTTCTCAAAACTCATTTTATTCACCCCATTAGATGTGTAATAGCACGCCGCCTGTCAATGAGACCAGTTTAACAGTTATGATACCCTCGATTCACACCAACTATTACGGACAACGACCAGCGACTTTCTTGTCAGAAACGTCGTATTGCCTGTGAGCAACAGGTTGAATTATATCCGCCCGCTTCACTATCCTCTAAGCGCGCTACTTCTGCCATGGTCACCTCTGGTTATGGCGATGACGAGTGATCAGCCAACGCTTCTCGTTCATTCAAAAGTGAACGAAAAGAAAGTGAAAAACGTTCCTCATTAAAAAAGTATACCCGTGAGCAGCACAACAGACAACAAACTTGCTTTACTTGTTAGATTGGAGTTGTAGAGCAATGACCAAGACGCGTCGAGTTCGTCGTCGTTGTTGGGTGGATTGGATTTTGTTTTATCAACATTCCGCTGTTTATCACGTGCACTCGATCGCGGGAGTCGTTCAGGTTTAGCGCGGAGGTTTTAGCTCCACCCGGCCCGGGTTGGTGAGTGAGAGGTGCTGTGCGTGTTGATGGCAGGTAAAAGGTAAACAAAGCCCCACGTAAGAAAGGGGCGCTCTCTGTTGAAGCAAGCATCATTACCGCTACCGGGTCTTGCTTGGGTTGGGGTGCTACCGCATCGTAGTATTACTACACTCATTATGTAGGCTCAAGACCTTTCCCATTGCGAGAGCCCGATACTGTAGTGCTACCGGAGTTATAATAAAATTATGATGTGAAAACTGGCTTTACGAGTTTTGTCAATATTTGATCATGTTTCACGTCATACCTGAAGGGAAACTGTCATTTAGAGAAGTTTAAAATCTGATATCGAAAGGGGAAATTTTTTTTACGATTGTCTATTAACGGCATACATCAGTATATATAAAAATGAAATGGACTGTGTTCGTATTCGCATAACTCGAAAACGACTGGATAGATGTTCTTCATTCCTTCAGCAGATTAGTTCATTATAAATTCCAACTGGTTTATCTGACTTTTTTATGCAAAAATCACGACTAGATTTGAAAAAATCGTGAAAAAATTTAAAATGGGATTCGTATGACAACCATGCTTTTGGGAGGAGGAAGACCAAGATTTGGGAGGAGGAAGTTTTGCCGCAGGAGTGGATGGAAGGTGTCGTGTGTCCCATCTACAAAAAGGGCGATAAGCTGGATTGTAGCAACTACCGCGCAATCACATTGCTGAACGCCGCCTACAAGGTACTCTCCCAAATTTTATGCCGTCGACCAGCACCAACTGCAGGGAGTTCGTGGGGCAGTACCAGGCGGGTTTTATGGGCGAACGCTCCACTACGGACCAGGTGTTCACCATTCGCCAAGTACTGCAGAAATGCCGCGAATACAACGTGCCCACACATCATCTATTCATCGACTTCAAAGCCGCATATGATACAATCGATCGGGACCAGCTATGGCAGCTAATGCACGAACACGGTTTTCCGGATAAACTGACACGGTTGATCAAAGCGACGATGAATCGGGTGATGTGCGTAGTTCGAGTTTCAGGGGCATTCTCGAGTCCCTTCGAAACGGGCAGAGGGTTACGGCAAGGTGATGGTCTTTCGTGTCTGCTATTCAACATCGCTTTGGAAGGAGTAATACGAAGAGCAGGGATTAACACGAGTGGTACAATTTTTAATAAGTCCGTCCAGCTATTTGGCTTCGCCGACGACATAGATATTATGGCACGTAACTTTGAGAAGATGGAGGAAGCCTACATCAGACTGAAGAGGGAAGCTAAGCGGATCGGACTAGTCATCAACACGTCGAAGACGAAGTACATGATAGGAAGAGGTTCAAGAGAAGGCAATGTGAGCCACCCACCGCGAGTTTGCATCGGTGGTGACGAAATCGAGGTGGTAGAAGAATTTGTGTACTTGGGCTCACTGGTGACTGCCGAAAATGACACCAGCAGAGAAATTCGGAGACGCATAGTGGCTGGAAATCGTACGTACTTTGGACTCCGCAAGATGCTCCGATCGAATAGAGTTCGCCGTCGTACCAAACTGACAATCTACAAAACGCTCATTAGTCCGGTAGTCCTCTACGGACACGAGACCTGGACGATGCTCGTGGAGGACCAACGCGCACTTGGAGTTTTCGAAAGGAAAGTGCTGCGTACCATCTATGGTGGGGTGCAGATGGCGGACGGTACGTGGAGGAGGCGAATGAACCACGAATTGCATCAGCTGTTGGGAGAACCATCCATCGTTCACACCGCGAAAATCGGACGACTGCGGTGGGCCGGGCACGTAGCCAGAATGTCGGACAGTAACCCGGTGAAAATGGTTCTCGACAACGATCCGACGGGCACAAGAAGGCGAGGTGCGCAGCGGGCAAGGTGGATCGATCAGGTGGAAGATGACTTGCGGACTGCGTGGTTGGAGACGTGTAGCCATGGACCGAGCCGAATGGAGAAGACTCTTATATACCGCACAGGCCACTTCGGCCTTAGTCTGAATAAATAAATAATAATAATAATAATGACAACCATGCACGATGGGCCACACCGGAAAATTAGGAGGAAAAAATTATTTTCAACTTGAAGATAATATTTTAGGAACAAAGAAAAGTCAAAGCTTATAATTTAAGCTGTATTTTAAAGTTTGTCCCACTACGTTTTGAGAAAAAAAAATGAATTTCTATATTTCTAATTTCAGCATTGTACAGTGTTCTAGAAAGTTGTTCCTTAATTAATTTTGAGGCACTTTGCTGAAGAAACCATTGTTGTACGTTGTTTTTATCATTTGTTATGATAATTTCAAATAATAATATTAGGGTGACACTGAAAAAATCATTATTTTGATTGTAACCTTTTATTTTTACAATGTTGTGGAAACTCATATGTGAATATGTACATTATATGGAAGATATTGATTTAAAAAATGTATTGGAGGTAACCACTTTGCCTTCGATGGGACTCGAACCCACGACCCTCAGTATGCTAGACTGTTACTTAAACCAACTAAGCTACGAAGGACCTCCGTCAGCCTTCGCAACCTAGCGGCTACTGAATGAGCTCGAGATTCCCAAAATGGACGCTTAGTCGAATCACTCGTAATCCATTTCTCAAGCCAAAACTTCCACATGTGTATAGTACACGTTCACATTAGAGGAGGGTGAGTATTTAGAATGTCTGGCGGTTTTTTTTTTCAAATCAATATCTTTCACATAATGTACATATTCACATATGAGTTTCCACAGCATTGTAAATTAATGTCCAAGTCAGGTGGTTTAATCCCCGGAATATAGGCAATTAAATTTGTTTGAACTTTTTATTTTTGTTAAGAAAATTATTTTGAGCTTTTTAGTGGGTTTTTATTTTTGTTTTTATCGAAGTGATGTCCTCTTCAAAGTTTTAGAGCATAACAATTCCACGTTTTGGTTGCACAACCGAGTGAATACATTTGTGGATTGCAGAGATATCACTGTTTTTCTTGAAAAAAATCCGCCATTTTCAACTGCCTGTATATTTGGTTGGGAAAAAGGGGATCCATTCCTTCCTGAGACCGACAGAGAAAAAGCTAAGGATTGCTTTGCATATTTTGGAACTGGGGAATTTGAGGGAATTTGAGGTTTTTTCATCATTTCAAAAAAGGCTTTTGTACGAGGAAATCAAAATGATCAGTTCTAGAAGGGTTGTAAAACCGGAAATTCCGCCCAAATCGTCAAAATCGTCAAAAACGAAATGCTTGTAGTAATCATGAGACACACACTTTACTAACTCATGAATAGGAGTGTGCGCTGCTGCCGCCGCCGATATTTTTACAACAGCATCGCTTGTTACTGACTAACATTTTCCACTCCACAAATTAAAATGTCAGCCGAAATTTGGAACAATTCTCGCGTGATTTTTGAAAACGTCGTAAGTCCAAAAGAGAGGCTCTCTTTGTTTATTTCCTCTTTCGGTTATTACAAAGCCATACTTACATTTACATTAGATTTTCCAGCACCGATCTGAAGAAAATAGCTTTGTGTAGTGTGCTGAGGTGAAAATATTGCAACAAATTTTAAACTAGCGTAGATATTAACAAAAGAGAGCGTAATGAAAGAGAGTCATTTGTACTTACGACGTTTTCAAAAATCACGCGAGAATTTCTCGTTGAAATGCAGACAAGTTTCCCGTTAAAATCTGTCGTGGTAATGATCCGGTGATATGAACTTTCATAATCCTCGTTCTCGGTGATTTGAACTTTCTCTAATCCTCGTTTGAACTTTCATAATCTCTCTGTCATACCTAATTTAACTCACCAAATAATGTGTAGTGGTGCTTACTACATATTAACAAACCGTATCGAACATTTCTCATCTCAGTAATCGAGGATATTCTTTGTCAAATCAGCGCATAAATACATATGACTATTGTTCGTGCCCAAAGCGAATTACGATTAATGACATTGCATAGCATTGCATATGTGATTGTTGAAATCGTGGGTGCTTGTACAATGCTCATTTGCTCATTTGCTCTTACAATCACGGAAGGAAGGAAAGGAATGTTAGTTTACCATATCTACTTGTGAAAATGCAGGGAACCCACACTACCTTCTTAGATGTCTCGGGAATGAAAATTTTTAGAGGGTAAGGTGAATAGTAGGGAGCAGGGTTTGAATTCAAAAGAGAATGAGAAAGTCTCTCACTTACCATCTGAATACAGAGATTTACGATATGTAACATACATAGAGACTTTTTTTGCAAGCTGTCATGATAAAGCATTGATTCGGAGGCCTATACCCCATGATAAATTTATTTCAAAAAGCTCCAAACGCGATGAGCACTGGTTCTGATGATGCATTTCAACTTGTCAACACAGCTGTGCAGCACCCAACACAAAAGGAGCGAAAATCATCATTTCTCTGTAGGGGCTGCCTATCCGATTCTGTTTTTTCGCACTTGTATACAAGTTTCGTAAAGTTGTTATCATGGTTTATTATGATTCGGAATAGTTTCTGCCTTTTTTTATCGTTGTTCGTTATCTATTGAGAGCGATTTCTGCAAACCCTGATAGGGAGCTCTATTCGACAATATAGAGCGTTTGTCAATAATAGTATATGCTGAAAACTTTTTAAAATATATTCAATAATTTACTTACGAACCGCCAAAGCAGAACAAAGTAACCCGGATCTAAAAATAAAAACTCCACCTGAAAAATTAGAAATTTTCCATAAAAAAATTGAGGTGGTATGAGGTGGTATGAGTAACAAATAAATATAAAATTTCCACAAATAATGCAAAATTTCCATAAACAATTAAAAATTTCCCACAAAACAAAACCAAAATCAGCACTTTTAATTGATTAAATAGCAATTATAAAAGAAGAATTTTCCATAAAGAATTTTGATTTCTTTGACGAAAAAAATGCAAATTTTCCATAAATAAATCGACATTTTTTTCCATAACGGTTTAAAAATTTCCACAAAATAATCAATGAAGCGCAATAAAAAAATATAAAAATTTACATAAAGAAATATAAAAAAGCAATTTCATAATTTTTCATGAAAAATTTCTAATTCTTCATTGACATTTGACTGATCGTGCAAATGTTTCGCATCATATACCAAACACGTTCAATCCCACACTTAATCACCGAACGCTAAAAACAGCGGGGTTTTTGCCTCTACTACTAACAAAATTGTTTCAAAAAAGAACACGCACTTCCCATTCCGACAGTTCTCCGCTAACCGTTCGTAACCAAACATTTGGTCCTTCGAGCCGGATCTACGAGCGATCCGCATCTTGTGTGTTGCACCCGAGACAGGGTGAGTGCCGTCAATCTGACGATTGCAGCCAGCCCACACCACCGTCCCTTATAAAGATAACTGCAGTTATCTTGAAGACATAAATGCACTAATACCCAAAGACCTGATCTGACCTCTAATCCTCGTTTGAACTTTCATAATCTCTCTGTCATACCTAATTTAACTCACCAAATAATGTGTAGTGGTGCTTACTACATATTAACAAACCGTATCGAACATTTCTCATCTCAGTAATCGAGGATATTCTTTGTCAAATCAGCGCATAAATACATATGACTATTGTTCGTGCCCAAAGCGAATTACGATTAATGACATAGCATAGCATTGCATATGTGATTGTAGAAATCGTGGGTGCTTAAACAATGCTCATTTGAGCAATCTACTGTATATTGTCGTAAATTGGTAGATCATGTTCTTACAATCACGGAAGGAAGGAAAGGAATGTTAGTTTACCATATCTACTTGTGAAAATGCAGGGAACCCACACTACCTTCTTAGATGTCTCGGGAAAGAAAATTTTTAGAGGGTAAGGTGAATAGTAGGGAGCAGGGATTGAATTCAAAAGAGAATGAGAAAGTCTCTCACTTATCATCTGAATACAGAGATTTACGATATGTAACATACATAGAGACTTTTTTTGCAAGCTGTCATGATAAAGCACTGATTCGGAGGCCTATACCCCATGATAATTTTTTTTTCAAAAAGCTCCAAACGCGATGAGCACTGGTTCTGATGATGCATTTCAACTTGTCAACACAGCTGTGCAGCACCCAACACAAAAGGAGCGAAAATCATCATTTCTCTGTAGGGGCTGCCTATCCGATTCTGTTTTTTCGCACTTGTATACAAGTTTCGTAAAGTTGTTATCATGGTTTATTATGATTCGGAATAGTTTCTGCCTTTTTTTATCGTTGTTCGTTATCTATTGAGAGCGATTTCTGCAAACCCTGATAGGGAGCTCTATTCGACAATATAGAGCGTTTGTCAATAATAGTATATGCTGAAAACTTTTTAAAATATATTCAATAATTTACTTACGAACCGCCAAAGCAGAACAAAGTAATCCGGATCTAAAAATAAAAACTCCACCTGAAAAATTAGAAATTTTCCATAAAAAAATTTAAATTTGCCAATAAAGAAATCAGATTATGAGGTGGTATGAGTAACAAATAAATATAAAATTTCCACAAATAATGCAAAATTTCCATAAACAATTAACAATTTCCCACAAAACAAAACAAAAATCAGCACTTTTAATTGATTAAATAGCAATTATAAAAGAAGAATTTTCCATAAAGAATTTTGATTTCTTTGACGAAAAAAATGCAAATTTTCCATAAATAAATCGACATTTTTTTCCATAACGGTTTAAAAAAATCAATGAAGCGCAATAAAAAAATATAAAATTTACATAAAGAAATATAAAAAAGCAATTTCATAATTTTTCATGAAAAATGTCTAATTCTTCATGGACATTTGACTGATCTTGCAAATGTTTCGCATCATATACCAAACACGTTCAATCCCACACCGAACGCTAAAAACAGCGGGGTTTTTGCCTCTACTACTAACAAAATTGTTTCAAAAAAGACAGCCGAGACAGGCTGAGTTCCGTCAATCTGACGATTGCAGCCAGCCCACACCACTGTCCCTTATAAAGATAACTGCAGTTATCTTGAAGACATAAATGCACTAATACCCAAAGACCTGATTGCTGAAGCTGTAAGGATACGGTGGGCAGGGCATGTTGCAAGAATACCAGGTAGACATCCTGCAAATATGGTGTTTGTTTCGAATCCGGCTGGTACAACAAGATAGAAAGCGAACGAGCTTGGTGCATAAGTGGGGTTAGGGGTGTTAGGTCGAAAGACGAAAGGTCGAGAAAGACAAAATGTCGAAAAAGACTTCCTTTTTTCTTCCTTATCCCTTTTTCTTTTTTTTTTCTTTTTCGATTACCTTCTTTTTTTTCTTTTTCACTTTGTCCTTCTTATTTTCTTCCTTTTTTCTTCATATATCTTTCTACTTTCTTCATATATCTTTCTTCTTTTGGCCTTTCTCGTACACCAAGGTGTAACGAAAAGGCTATATATTCACTTCCAAGACGATTTTGTGATAGAAGGTCCGGAGACCCATAGTGTTATATACGAATCGACTCAGCTCGACGAATTGAGATGATGTCTGTCTGTGAGTATGTGTGTGCGTGTGTGTATGTATGTGCGCAAAATAAAAATCATTCATCTTTTAGGCATTTATCTTGATCCGATTTCTTTGCAATAAGTTGCATTCGACGGGGAATCCTGTCCTATTGTTTCCTATTAAAAATTGGCCAGATCGGACTATGGGATCAAATGTTATGGCCAAAATACGATTTATATACAAAAAACACGCTAAAAAATTCTCACTCAATTTTTTTTAGTACATATATCTAATGTATGAGAAAGGCACGAACACCGCTATGTGGATCAATCAGGGTTTTTCTTTCTTCATATGTCTTCCTTCCGCATTTCTTCTTCCGTTTTTCCTCTTCTTTCTTTTTTCCCTTCCCTTCTCAAACCTTTTTCCCTTCTCGATCTTTTGTTCCTTTCGACCTAATGTCGTTTCGAACTTCTGTCCCTTTCAACCTTTTCTCGTTTATTCGCAGAAGAGATCTTGGTCTCTATTAGCAACGAGAGCCAAACTAACATTCCTATCCTTCCTACATAGTTTAAGGACGTGTCCGGCGCTGTTATATTTAGAATTCCGTGAAACACGTGTTTTAAAAACTAACGGTGTGAACAAGTATGTATAGGAGGATAACGTAGCCTTGTGTATCAAAAAGATAAAAATTTATAAAAATAGACAGATTCTCCGTGACAACAATACTTTTTTCGGTTCGTCCAGCCGTGGAAATTTAAGAAATTAAAGGCGTCCTATTTGGGTTTTGATGCCTTTTGGACAAGATTCATTTTTCGTCGATTGAGCGAAACTATGCATCACAGACGAGTTGGCTTGCGCCGGAGGCTTCGATGATTGAGATTCAAGTATGATTCATTCAACACCTAATAATGAGATAATTCCTTCTAAAAATATTTCGAATGCAAATTAGTTCCAAATGTCAAACTCTACCCTTCTCCTAAAGCATCTTAAAACAAAATTAGGTGAATAATAACCAGTTAACCCTGACGAAGTGTAGATACCGTAGTTGGACCAATTATACAAATTGACCTTGCACTCATAACCCTACTACTGCAGAACTTTGCCTCTGAACATATCCACATGATATGTTGCACATCCATTACTAGGGTAAATAGCAGACACTTTAAAAACTCTTCACGTGCACGGTTGATGGTTGTAGTTCACCCATTTGATGCGGTAACAGTTGTTGTCTACCCCTCTACTTACCCCGTTCCAACCGAATGTTTGCATACCCTGAGTAGTAATGATTTTGTTACAAACTAGGGGACCCAATATCCCTACATTGGAATTCACTTCCTGGGTGCGGCTCGACCGAACTAAATTATGTAATTCGATCACCGTAAAATAAAAGTCATATCAGTGGGGTGTGGGTTATTACCCGGCCGACCAATTCAGGTTTTCTGCTTCGGTAGAAACTATGGTAGTTATTATTTTATCTTTATGGGTAATAAAATATTGGCTTCTGCAATTTTTGAACTAGTATTAGTATACATAAATCAAAAACAAATAAAAATAACAATACTGTAAATCTTCATATTTCACTATTCGATTTTATGAGAATTTTCTGTCAATTCTACATAATACGAAGTACGTTTTGTATGACATTTGCCGATGATTTATTTAGGCTTATTGAATGATTTTCTGAAAAAGTAGTTGTCTGGAGAGATCGTATATGTACTACTTGAAGACGAAAAATTCCCGCAAGATAAAAATGAAATTTTTCATGAAGAACACAATTTATTTTGTGAAATAACGTTGGAGGATTACAATCTTCATATATTCGCTGAGCTGTTTATCCAAAACCATTCCTCTCACAGAACCGGTCTTGAGACAGCTATTAACAACCTACATAATTATCTAACTCTTGGTTTCTCGATGCTGTATGATGACAAATGCTTCAAGTTTTTCGACGTTTCCCATGTGAAGCAAAACTATCAATAATTATTGCTCTCGCCACTAAACACATTCATCTAAACTAATCTAAATACTAAATATTTTTTGCTCCATCACCTTTGATCTGACTTCGTTTCCTCCCGTCATTTCTTATTCAATTTTTATGTCGCACATAAACAATTCTATCAAGCCCATACCGGCAGTGTATATTTGTTTGAATTGAACTTTGTAGAGCACATGCGAGGCAATAAAACCCCTGCAACCTGACGTGTGCCCTTACCCCAAGTTCTGTGGGGTCTCAGAAATACGATTGTGTAAAAGCCGTATTTTTCTCTTCCCCAAATCGCCGGCGTCTAGTCCGATGCAGCCAGGCTTAGCGACATGTGACTTTGTATATTATTTTAATACGACTAGACGTCTAGAGGAGGAACACACAAAGCGTAAACCAACTGCCGTCAACAGCAACAGCAATGCACACAGAAACACCGGGAAGTCGTGATTCGTGTGACTGACTAAAATGACTAGCAGAATGGAAAATCGTAAAATAAAGGAGCTATTATCATGGCGATCATCATGTGGGTAACGCTAATCAACTTGTGAAACCACGCAACCACTTTTGTTGATTATTTATCATAAAATTGTCATGCTAGTGCGCTATAGCAATAGTCTTAATATTCGTTCGATGGCTGAGGCAGGCTTTGTTGTTCTATTATCCTCAGAGCAATTTTCTGAAATCGAACATTCTGAAATTCGGCCGTAATGTTTTTAAATGAAAATTCCTGTAAATCGTAGTGCAATTATAAATCTAAAAAGAAACCATAAATAATTTCATTTATTTCAGCACAGCGTTTACATTTTTCAAAATTCTATTCTTCATTATCATTGTTTAATTTATCGTTTACTTTTTCTTTTCAGGTACGTATTTCATCTTTTCTATTGGAACCAAAAAAGCAGTCCGATGATCAAAGCAGCATTGCCGATGATCAATTAAATCTAGGAAAAATGGATGTGCGTATTTCATTCTTATTACATCTTAGGTATCAGTCTATTCTTAACATATCTAGCAGCAATCTATTATAGAAGTAGTACTATAAGTAGATATGTATACATATAACGCTCGAGAATATTTCATCGTTCATTGATTTACCGGTCGATTTAAATAATCATTAGTTGGCTGTGTGATTTTTTTTGACGTGCAAATAGATTTTGTCGTTAGCTCATTACCGCCATCTGGTTCATGATTTGGTCAAGTCAATGTGAACGGAAAACGTGGATAGTGTTTTCCTAATGCTGATTTTGATCTGTAAACGTAATCTGTTTGTCTGTGCCATAAGTTTTTATTAGTCCAGAATATTCACATTTGTAGTTCTTTCTGGTCATCACACGGTATGTAACTTTTTCCAATTAACTTTCAATTTCATCGTCCACGAAGTGTGAATTTCACTATTTATCTCTACAACGCCATTCACGTCGTCCTACACACTATTCCAAATAGGGCGACACACGATAAAAAATCAACACGCGCTCTCCGAAGGTGAGATTTAATAGATGTCATAACCTTTTTTCACTTTCGTCATCGGCTATTTAATTTGACGAAGCATTTATTGATTGCGCCAATAACGATCGATCGAGAAAGTGCATCCCCTGGTTTTCAGCCTCGCCGAAAGAGTCTCTTCCGTCGTCGCGACTTCGTTGCTCATCGTGTGTGGTGTTTACATTCAAGCATTCACCGATGATCGATTTCAATACAGCTATTAAAAAGAAAATAGAGCGATCAAGATTATTCATAAATCATTCAATGTCATTGAAACGATCGCCTTTATGCGTAGACACACTCAAACCAACGATACAGCTCCATCACCAGTATGTGGTGTAGAGAGTGTAGGTTTTCATGTGCTCCGAGTGGTGGTGGCAGCTGTGCTTCATAATTTGTAATATCGATGTGATCTGTCGTGTCTTGCCTAGGCAGATTGTAGAAGAAATCTCGGTTAACTTTTCAAAAGTACCTAAGTTACATTTTTTCATGAATTAGTTTGAGTATTACAATCAAAAGGTTTCTTATTGGTCTACTGATTGCAATATTCAAGTTAATTTATGGAAAAAATGTTACTTAGGTTTTTTGAAAAGTTAAGCGAGAAATCTTTTTTATTAGTGTACTCTCGTATGTGAAGGTAAAGATTAAGATGAATCTAATGGAATTTGCTCTTATCGTCATATTGTTTGTATTCCTACATACTTACGTGTAAACGCGTATGCATGTTATATTGAGCGTTTAACGAGCAAGCCCCCAAGCATAAATGTTTTGAAAGTTGAATTAACCTAACTTCCATCCATTAGCGTTGGTTGATTTGCCGTGCACAGTGGTCAAACTGGTCATGAAGCTTAATGCGTGTAAGTGCAGTGGATGATTGTAAAACGCATATAGGAGGATATCATTTTCAATATAATTATTTCTTTATGTAGTGCTGAAAACCGTCTCTGGCATGGCATAGCGCAATTGTGGTGCAGAAAGTAGGGCAGTTCGACATAGCTGTTCATCGCTATCAATTCACTCATATCCGTTTAGTCATGTCAAGAAAAGATTATATTTATGATCTTTTTGCCTTTCTCGTACAACAAAGTTTTACCGAAAGGTTATCATTGCACTCCAAAAACGAACTTTTTATAGTACCTTAGAGAGCCATAGTGTTATATATAAATCGACTTAGCTCGATTAGCTGAGCAAATGTCTGTCTGTCCGTGTGTATGTGTGTGTATGTGTGTGCACAAAAGGGAAGAAAAACATTAGACAACTTTTCATATAGTAATCCTTAACCGATTTTCTCGCAACAAGTTTCATTCGACAGGGGGCAAACGCTAGTTGATCACTATTTAATTTGAAACGATCCACAGTGGCGGAAAGCCGGACAAAACTTCAAAAAAAAAATCGTGATTTTCGTGAAGCCCATATTTTTTTAATTTAACATACACTCAGGTTTTTTTACGCGGTTGGATTTCATTAATTTCTCGGTTAACCTGAACTTTACAGTTTTTAAATACCTCCTGAATTTTCTTTGATTTTTGTAAATTTTTTCGTGGGTGACGTGCTTCATTGACGCTGAAGGTCTTAAACGACCAAAACCAAAACCGTGTAGAAAAACCTAGGTGTATATATTAAATGGGCTAGTTCCAATTTTGTTTTATTGTAGCTTGTAAATAAAATTTTTCGTGTCTTGTTGAAGTTCATTCCGTAAAGTGTCTCCCGAACAAATATGTACGGCGAAATGAAACTTTTTTGGGAAAGATTCGAAAAGATCTGTTATTATGTATTAAAATCTATATTTTTGTCTATTTTGGTGAATTGTTCATAGCTGCGCCAAAGTGGGAAATTGACTGGTGCAATGTTAGAATGAGGACGCTGTCTTTGTTCTAGATCCTAGGGCCTGGGCTTGCGGAGGCCCTTGGATAACACAAAGTATGGAGCCTAGGGTGGTTCAAAAAATCGATTTTGCTCCACAGCGCTCATCTGATTCTATATCATATTCTGAGTGTCCTCTGAAAATTTGAGCTGATTTTGATTAAAACTGATTTAGTACAAGCCGTTTCAAGTTTCATGACTAAAGATTCGCAACCTGTCTTAAAATCGATTACTAATTATTGGTATAATTAATTAAGATGCAGTTTTCGCTGAGTGAAAGCTCTTGAGTCTACCATTTAGCTATGTAGGTTTTCTTTTAACCTGCGCTTAATTAAGAAGCGTCATTATCAGTATAATGAAAAAATAAATTTCCGCATACTAATTTGCATGCAAACTTGAAACGGCTTGTGCTAAATCAGTTTTAATCCAAATGAGCCCAAATTTGCAGAAGGTATTCAGAACATGATATAGAATCAGATAAGCGCTTTGGAGCAAAATCAATTTTTTGAACCACCTTAGGGGCCGTACACATTTTACGTAAGCACTTATGGAGGGAGGGGGAGTCTGTCGTTTTCTTACGCACCATATAAATAAAAAAAATAATTTGCATGAAAAAAATCTTACATGGGGGGGGGGGGCCGAAAAACCCAGAAAAAATGCTTACGTAATATGTGTACCACCGCTATGTCGGATAACCATTTTAACCTCAAAATGAATGTTACGTTTCAAAATTACTCTGTGGTGAAGTTTTGAACGCAATCTCAGGTTTTGTCCGGGATTTATATGGGAGCCCGCCACTGTGCGATTGGCCGTTGCGTTTAAAAGTTATAAAGAGAATGGTACATCGAACCATATAAGGTTGGTGTCTTGGCTAAATGCGAGAAAGGCAGTATCACTAAGGGGTCGTTCAAAAATGATGTCACAGGTTTTAGGGGGGGAGGGGGTCTAAGATTTTGTGACAGTACATGTACTAGGTATATAAAAAAGCGTGACAGAGGGAGGAGGGGGTCTAGAAATTCCAAAAAGTAGTGGACGTCATATTTGAATCGCCTCTAATCGGTTTAAGTTGGTTTTTTAAAAATAGGCGTAATTTTATTTGACTTTTACATTTTGAAACACCATTGTTATGTGGGGCCTTCCTTAACCGTGTGGTAAGACGCGCGGCTACAAAGCAAGACCATGCTGAGGGTGGCTGGGTTCGATTCCCGGTGTCGGTCTAGGCAATTTTCGGATTGGAAATTGTCTCGACTTCCTTGGGCATAAAAAGTATCATCGTGTTAGCCTCATGATATACAAATGCAAAATGGTAAAGAAAGAAAAAGAAAAAGGAAGAAGGAAAGGCAGAAAGAAGAAGAAAGAAGGTAGATGACAAATATAAGAACAAAGATGCAAGAAGGGAGAATGGAGAAAGGTGGGGGGTTTTCACTTTTTGCCTCTTTTTGCTTTTCGGCCTAATGACCGGAGCGAGAACCAAGCGTTTTATCAAACCCTCTCGGTGAGGGCTTCGAATCAGTTTTTTTTCAACTTGTATACAAGTCTGATAGTTTTATTTTCATGGCTTGTTTTGAATCGAAGAGGTTTTTGCCTCTCTTTTATCGTTGTTCGTTATCTATTGAGGGCGATTCCTGCAAACCCTGGTCATGGCCTTAGTTTTATTTTCATGGCTTGTTTTGAATCGAAGAGGTTTTTGCCTCTCTTTTATCGTTGTTCGTTATCTATTGAGGGCGATTCCTGCAAACCCTGGTCATGGCCTTACTCGATGTTCAGAAGGCTTTTGACGATGTTTAGCATGATGGCCTTGTGGCCACAGCTACCAGACCATAGACCTAACAACTAGTTGCAGTGGTACTCACGAGCAGATATAAAATAAACTTATGTCAGTCTATTTTCTTCAACTGATAGCAACAAAGTTTCCAATATATGCAGATAAATTCGAGAGCAATGTCGCCATAAATTTATTAAATGTTCTGTGATAACGAAATTTTATTTACAATTCATAGTACACCCAGATGTTTTTTTACACGGTTGGGTTTTAGTCGATGATGTCCTTTAGCGTTAATGAAACTATGAGTTCAACCAACGAAGAAAATCACAAAAAATTAAAGTAAATTCAGGCGATATTTCAAAAGCTGTGAAAATTCATGTTAACCGAGAAATTAATAAATACCAACCGTGTAAAAAAAAAATGGTGTTTTGCGCACTCTATTGGTCTTATCTGAAAAATGAACTTTTTTCGAATATGCCATTTTTTTATTTTGATTGTGACCACAGACCACGAACAATGCAATTTTTGTCGAAAAATAAAACAGATGGGGTTCTTGAAGATTTTTAAGTAAATGATAAAATAAATATGAGATCAAAATAAGTTCGTGCAATGTGACAGAAATAGAGGAAAATTGTAACAATTTACCAATGTGAAATATTGCCAGGAATATCTACTATGTGAATAGCAGCATTGTAAATGATTAAACACCCTAAATTTTCTCGCTTTCCTTCTCTATTATTGCATTCCCTAACCTCGACCGAACCGCGAGTCTTTCGGTTCCAAAAACTAACAATGAGAATCGTGAAGAACATGATTCCGGATCCGTAGAGCATCAGGGCAAATGAGCCTTCCAAATAAACGATAGATCTAAAAAAATGTGGAGCATTTGTGGGTCACTGATTAATTTTTTATTACAAATGCGAAGATAATCAAATCAGTTATTTGCAATAAAATATTGTACACTTTCTCAGCTATTATTGTAATTTGAAAGTTCGTAATAACCCGATCACTGCCCCTCAGAAGTTAATTCTTTAAAATGAATTCAAAATAATGTTCACAGGCAACCACTTTGTTGCTCTTCCAACCATCACTGTCACGCCCCATCACCATCAACCAATACCATGGTGTCGGTCTTGCTCTGCTTGCTTCCAATACTGCATCGCTTTTCGACAGTCAGTGTGTCAACAACCGAACTTTCGTCATAAGGTCACTTCAGCAATAAATCAACTTCTGCGGGCCGGCACAGCTCGAGACGGGTGTCACACTTTGATGTGGGGTAGCATATATTTATTGGATCCATTTCCATCAACCCGACGCAGTGTGTAACAAAAATTAACTGCATTTATCTCCGGAGAAATAATCATCGTGGAAATGTTGTCTTCGCATATAGCGCTCTGTTGAGAAAAGCGAAAAGCAGATCAATCACAAAACTCGGTCACTGATTTATTGCATTTATTTTTTGTTTATCTCAACTGGCTGCAGCATAGTTTCACACGCATCCATAATCGCATCACAACGAGCGATTATTGCTTACTTACTCACATAGCTAACTTGGCTGTGGAAGAGTCTTTTCGTGTCGTGGTTTTACTAATGTTGTTTGTTTTCAACTTTTTCTTCCAAAATTTATAATTATCCTCGGCCTGCAATAAACTGCATAATTTCATCAGGGCTATTGTATGTTTTCGTTTGAAAAAAAAAGAGAACAGATTGATCCTCCCACCTCACAGTAGTGCTACAGTTTTTCAAACATTAAACGTTAAATTTTAACCACTATACCCGGGACAGGATGGGATTTTATACATTATTATCAAACAACTTCCTAAAAGTTGAATGTTTACAATTTTCATACTTCCCATATAATTGGAAACCGCTAAAATTACCGAGTGAGTAAAAACATCGCTTTAAAAACTACTCCAGAGTAATACTTATTGACGAAAATTTTATTTTTGCTGATGAACAGTTCGGTTTCCGCCATGGACATTTAACTGCTTATCGTTTTACTACAAATAGCATAGGGGAAAGACGGCTTTGAGAGGTTTTGTTCTATTATTGGCAGGGGGTTTTATCGACCAATTTTATGAAATTTGGCCACAATATTCTTTGATATGCAAAAAATGTTTAGGCCAAATTTGAGCCTAGTCAGTCATAAAAAAACCTCTGCCAATAATAGAACAAAGACGTCATTCCCCCTACTTCTTCCTCTAGTAAAAATTGAATAATTCCCCCAAATGATTGCAAACTCGACTTATAATTCTACTGTTTACCCACATTTCCCACTAAATTATAAAACTCTAAATTACTAGACAGTATGTACTGCCGTTAACTCGCAAACAAACCCGCTACCAACCCTGCTATAATAAAGCAAATTGCGCCAGCTTACTAGACCGTAAAAAATATTGCAATCGCAGGAGGTGGCCAAATGCAACTGCTGAGTTTGAAATCTCGGCCCGATTTCCCAAGCAGCATCATCGCTGTCCGAAGATTAATCTGCAACGACGACGTAGGCGACAGGTCTTCTGCCAACGACAAGTCCAGTTAGCTGTGAGGTAGCCGCTGCTACAACCAGCCTTGTCTAGGCTTGCCCTGAGGAAGATACATCCGAACCGTTTGGAATAACGCGAGAACAGTTATTCCGCGAAGGCTAACACGTTCCAAGTTGATGATAGCGTTGATCTCTGCTTTCTTGGTGCTATTTCAGCGAAGCACTGAGCAAACCCACCAAGCCAGAATTTATTTTATTAAGTTAAATTAAATTCAACGTTTCCGTCACTGCCAGTGCCAAACCGGTCCCCCACAGGCGAAGAGCCGGCACCCTTCACTCGCTTTGTGGTGTAGTCTTCGCGTGTCAAGCACAAGGGATCACAAGTAGGACACAACCTAGGCAAATCTTGTTCGGACCGTGGTAGGACAACTTGCTGGCCGGAGCAGTCGTAGCCTTCACATCACATACATGTGCGGCTGTCGGGAATGGTTTACACACTTGTCCGAGGTCCAATGATCAGTTGTGGGCCTATCAGTTGACAGAAGGAAAATGTTCTTGGTGCGGGGAAGAGATATGTGCTGTCTGGCTAAGCATTGATCGGTGATTGGTAGGAGTGGATAAACAAGCTTCAGAATTGCCAGGTTGATACAACGGGAATTTTTAATCATAGCTGAATAAATTTATCTCGATTAGTGACCAGACCTTGCTATGTAGTCGACATGCATACTATCGGCAAAAAGTTTTATCTTAGACCAGAATTATTGTATCAGTAGATTTTATTATCCAATGTGGATTTCACGTCCTATAATCGTTAGTGCTTTAGGGGAAGTAACGCATTTAGTTGGTAAACACTTTAGAAACCACAAGAAAACAATTCTAAGGGTATTTGAATCTTAGTGATGCTTAAAATAAGGAGGATTATTGGAGGATAAACGCGTTCTGTTTGGAATTCACATTATTGATTATTCAATTAAGGCAACATAGGCTATTTATATTGAATATTTATTCATTATTGCGATATGTTTTGATACAATCGAAAGAGAAAATAACAGCTGCAAATTCGTAAGTTTGTCAAACCAATCAAGATGTCCATTCTCATTAGAGGCTATGTGCTAAATCAATAAAGTTGTTTATCGGACATCCATCACATTGTGTTGCTACGTGCAATAAGTCACAAATATTGCGTAAATAAAACATACGTAACATGAAAAAACACATCGACCGTGAACGCAACGGCCGTTTTGAATTTGATTAATCGGGAGTTCGGAAAAAATTGTTTGAATGATATTATGCGATGTAATTGATAAGATCCGAATGCAAAACAAACAACACAGATAAATAAATTTTCACTAAAAAATTAAAATATAACAAAAGATTTACAGATTATAGATTTATTTTATAAAAATCATTAATATTGCTTTCAAATATAGAAAAAAAACTTGTTAAACTGTTAAAACTGAGAATTGGGAATTGAAAAGTAAGATGTGACAAATGAGGAGTGAAGAACTGGGAGTGCGATTTGAGTAGTCAGAATTGAGAAATTAGGAATAAGAATTGAAAAATGAGAAATTACTCTTTAGTCTTTACTACTTTTAGAGCTGTTTAGAAGTCATTTCAGAATTCACAGAAATAAAGATAAAAAAATTACCTACTTTTATCCTCCTTCCTTATTGCTTGTTTCTTCTTTCTTTCTTCTTTGATCTTTTCCTTGTTCCTTCATCCTTCATTTGTCCTTCTTCCCTCATTATTTTTTTCCTTTTTCTTTTTTTTATGTCTTTTTCTTTGTTCTTTTCTATTTTCTGTCTCAATTCTCAACATTCATTACTCATTTTTCACTTCTCACTACTTACTTCGAAAATCCCATTCCTCATTTCTCACAACTCACTTCTGAATTTTCTCTACTCACACTTCATTTCTAATTACTCACTTCGGAAACAATTTCAATATCGGCTCTTCAGCCAAACGACCCTTTCGACCAAATGGCATTAAGCCAAATAACCATAAACCTCAGACACTCGTGGTATGGCTTCCTGGGCCAGGTTTTGGCCGCTGATTGTTGTTTGTCATTCGTTGTTCCTTCTTCCTTGTTGTTTCTCCCTTCTTACTTGTTCCTCCTCTCTTTTCCGTTGTTTCGTAATCCTTATTTTATTTTCCCCGGATTACCTTAATCATCTTGATTTTCTTCACCACCAAGACCTTCGAGAAAGACGGATTTCCATGTGTTGTTCGATATTTTGGTGGAACGCCAACGGATCACAAGATTTTTGACGGATCTGCTGACGGACCTCGATAGTTGATTGATAATCTTCTTCTTATATATAAAAATGAAATGGTCTGTGTTCGTATCCGCATAACTCGAAAACGGCTGGATGGATTTTTTATTTCTTCAGCAGAAACATTCGTTACAGTTTCCGACGGGTTTATATGATATTTCCTAAAGCGAAAATTACGAGGAAATTTGAGCAAACCGTGAAAAACTAAAATTGTGATTCCTATGCGAACTTTGCATGGGCAGTTCAGAACACACATTCTCGCCTACTATGCAGGACAACGTCTGCCGGGTCAACTAGTTTATAATAGAATTCTGCCGGCGTAAATCTTCTTCTCTTCTTCTATATACATAAAATGAATTTCTGTCTGTCTGAACCTTATAGACTCGGAAACTACTGAACCGATCAGCGGGAAAATTTGTATGCAGGGGTTTTTGGGACCGGGGATGGTTCGAGACCCCTCCCCACTTTGGAAAGGGGGGCTCCCATACAAATGAAACACCAATTTCTTCATAACTCGAGATCTTATCAGAGAATAAATCAATTCTAGGCGAAACGAAGTTCGTCGAGTCTGCTAGTATTACATACAAATCACAGGTCTGTTTCGATTATTGTTTTCGTAATTATGTGTGCCGACATTCGCACTAAATGACTAGCTCACTAAAGTCTGCCGTATATTATACAATTGTTGATACTTCCTTCTTTGTACGCATGATGCATCTCGTAATTCATGCCTTTTAGAAACACATAATTTTCTAGTTTCCCGCCGAGTATTGTTTACAGCATTTTGATCGAAACCGCGAAAGATTTCTGCTCTGTCTTTTGACGTCCACGCTATATATTGTGGCATAATGGGTACATACTATAAATGTGTAAATAAAACTAGATGTGATAATTGCGGCAAATTACATGTATATAAATAAAATTTAGTAAAATAAATTGATTTTGTTTCTTGTTATGTTTTGGATTGGCCACGTGGCTCCGTAAATATTCCGGGTGTACTGGGATAAGTTTTTTTGCACCAGTGGGAACACTTGTTTATCACTTCTATAAGTCAACGTGCGACATGTCAAGCTTCATTATTTTGCTAAATAAGATCAACCGAGACCATCCCAGGCCAGATAGCGAGTCACTTTTTAGTGACTTGGTCACTATTTTGAGTCTATTCACTAAAAGTCACTATTAGTATCCAAAAGTCACTGAAGTCACTATTTTTCGAAAATGGTCACTAAAGTCACTATTTTGCATTGGCTATTGAAATAAAGTTCAAAATAAAATCATTTGTACCTACTATTATTATCAGCCAAATCAAATGTGATTCTGGTAGCAATATATTGAATTTGGAAGATGTGCACCAATGAAATGTGTTGTGAAAATCGTGAGCTTATTTCCGATTCTTGTCAACTATGATCTTTTCCTTCACGAATGAAATTTGTGAAAATGTGGAAGGTCCCCGTAGTGCTGGGTAGACACATTTGCGTGGTGTATTACGGTGTAAGATCAACCACGGTCACATTGTCAGCTACAGGCAAATCCTGACCCAACGAATACCTTCCCCAATATCCAAACTATGTGGTACTTATGAGAGTTTCGCAAAGTCGGGGGCCTCTCGTTAAGTAAATACTACATCAACACTTCCTTCCTCTCAAAAGTTACGGAGAAGATAAGCGTGGCCAGGAGTAGTAATCCTCATGCTTTTGTGATTTTTATCCTAGATTGAAATCAAGGACCACACCTACCTTGATATCTGATAGCAATCTGAATAAGGATTTCAAAAGAAAAACATAAGTATCACTAGTGTCCAATCTACGCAGTACAGCTAACTATGCTATGCTAAATTTGTTAAAATGCGAAAGGCGGACCTCGAGTATCGAATACAGAATTGGGGAGAATTGGAACCAAATCCACGTCTGTTTGTGACCGTTAATACCCTTCGGTAACAAAGATAGTGAACAGCCTCAGCCACTGAATTCAAAAAATTTTGATTGGAATTATTTCAGAAATATTATTCTGTTTTGTTTATGTATGTTAATAGGATTCTGTTAACCCAAAAACTAGTGTGAAGATGAATGAATTGGTCGGATTTTTTAAATTTAAAATAAAACAAAACTAATAAGATTTAAAAGTTTTTTAACTCGAGATTATTTGGCCACCCATTTTTTAATACCTTTAATACTAAAGTCTGAGATTTAGAAATTATAGTTTATTGAAATTTCTGGATTTCTAATAAGATACCATGGTTTTATTGGATTTTCACAATTTCCCTCAAAATGCCACGTCGAGTTCAAAATTTCAAAAACTTCGTTTAAATTTTTGTTATTAAACCACAGTTTAATAATGGATCAAATTGTATTTTAAATTTTCGTTATTATTTTAATTACGTTATTTTTTCGAACAAATGGTCCAACCAAAGATTTGTGAGTGCAAATGGTTCATTGTCTAGGAATCAATTAATTAGATGATTTAATATCATTCTTTAACTTTATCCCCATATTAAACAATGAATGTTGTTGTTATTGAGAACATAATTTTGTGGCACAATTTGTAACTCACTACCTGTTCCCATGACGACGGTTGGATACTTTCTCGTGGTGTTACTCAATATGGTACCATGATCACATTGCTAGCTTCTGGCTGATCCAACGAATACCTCTTCAATATCCAACTTCGTGGTACTTATGAGCGTGTCGCAGTCACTGGCCTCTTGCTTCTATCGTCTCCCTCCTTACGGCAAAGATGGACATGGTCAGTAGTAGCAATCCTTATGCTTTTGTTGTTTTTGCCTTTTCTTGATTTCTGATACCATTGTAGATAAAGATTTCAAAAATAATATGTACACTAGTTTGCAATCTACGAAGTATACCGTAACAATGCTAATGCATCTTGTAGCTCTATACCCAGTTTAAGACTTCATACAAAAGTCACTATTTGGTCACTTTTTCTGCAATAGAAAGTCACTATTTGGTCACTTTTTCGTCATCGGTGGTCACTAAAGTCACTATTTTGAACGGCATTCATCGCTACGCATCATAATAGTTTTTGGACCAGTTGTGTTCGGGAATGTTCCGGAAACCTGATCCGCCGGTTAGCATGGCCATTTTCTATCAGTGTTACACCCTAGCTTGCGACATCTCAAACTTCATGATGTTGCAAAACAAAATCAATGGAGCTCATTTTGAGGGTTTCTGAACCAGTTGGACATGTTCCGGAATCTTCCGGAATGGTGCCCCGGGTGAAAATGACCATTTATGATCATTTATGAAGCCTCGCTTGCGACATCTCAAACTTCATGATTTTGCAAAACAAGATCAATGGAGCTCACTTTGAGGGTTTCTGGACCAGTTGGACATGTTCCGGAAACTTCCAGAATGATTCCCCGGTGGAAAATGACCATGAAAAAAGAGAATGATTTGCTTGCGGCATCTCGAACTTCATGATTTTGCAAAACAAGACCAATGGAGCACATTTTGAGGGTTTCTGAACTAGTTGGACATGTTTCGGAATAGTTACTTACTTACTTATGGATCCTGTACACATCCACTGGTGCAAAGGGCCGACTTGAAATATCCTCATCCTCAGCGATGTCCAGCTATCGCTTTAACCCGTTTCTGGTCTGACCTAGAAATCAAAATTGAAATAACCTGCGTAGGCTCATTTTCGTCCGATTGCCGTGAAATTTTCAGGGAAGAAGCGTTATCATGTCTATTTTTGGTACATGACTTGATTTGACCATGGTGCCAATCCGGCCGGATTTATTAAGGGGGGGTCCTGGGTCAGATGCAGTCAAAAACGGGTCATTTTTTTTAAAACCATTGATAAATGAACGAAAGTGACTAGAATGCTGATGCAAACGTGGTCAATCATCATTGACCAGCATCAGAAGTTAGTTTTGATACATTTGAATCACCAGGACATGGTTCCGGATGTTCCGGGAACCTGGTTCCCTGGGGTATCCCTGGGGTGGTGGACACTTTTCAAGTGGACACAACCCAGTCTTGCGACATATCAAACTTCATGGTTTTGGAAGAGAATCCTAATAGATGAGTTTTTGGGAGGTTTTGGACACATTGGCCACATCCGGAAGTGTTCCCGGGAGCCTGGTTCCCTCAAGGAAGTGGACAAATTTTGATTAGCACCGAAACCCATCTTGTGACATATCAAACTCCATGATTTTGAAATACAAGCTCAATAGATGAGTTTTTGAGAGGTTTTGGACAAAGTGGCCACGTTCGAAAGTGTTTCCGGGAACCTGGTTCCCTCAAGAAAGTGGACAAATCTTTCCTAGCACCAAACCCATCTTGCGACATATCAAACTCCATGGTTTTGAAAGACAAGCTCAATAGATGAGTTTTTGAGAGGTTTTGGGCACATTGGCCACATCCGGAAGTATTCCCGGGATCCTGGTTCCCTCAAGGAAGTGGTCAATCTTGCCTAGCACCAAAACCCATCTTGCGACATACCAAACTCCATGATTTTGAAAGACACGCACAACACATATTTTTTTGAGAGGTTTTGGACACATTGGCCTCGTCCGTAAGTGTTCCCGAGAGCCTGGTTCCATCAGGGAAGCGAACAAATTTCGAATAGCACCGAAACCCATCTTGCGACACACCAAACTCCATGATTTTGAAAGACAAGCTCAATAGATGTTTTTTTTAGAGATTTTGGACACATTGGCCACATTGCGGTATGCCAAACTCCATGATTTTGAAAGACAAGCTCAATAAATGAGTTTCTGAGAGGTTTTGGACACATTGTCCTAGTCCGGAAGTGTTCCCGGGAGCCTGGTTCCCTCAGAGAAGTGAACAAATTTTGATTAGCACCGAAACTATCTTGCGACATATCAAACTCCATGATTTTGAAAGCACGCACATCACTTGATTTTTTGAGATCTATTGAACACATTGGCCTCGTCCGTAAGTGTTCCCGGGAGCCTGGTTCCCTCAGGGAAGCGGACAAATTGCGATTAGCACCGAAACCCATCTTACGACATATCAAACTCCATGATTTTGAAAGCACGCTCATCACTTGATTTTTTGAGATCTATTGAACACATTGGCCTCGTCCGTAAGTGTTCCCGGGAGCCTGGTTCCCTCAGGGAAGCGGACAAATTGCGATTAGCACCGAAACCCATCTTACGACATATCAAACTCCATGATTTTGAAAGACAAATTGAACACATGAATTTTTTTTTTTGAGATTTTGGACACATTGGCAACGACCGGAAGTTTTCTTGGGAACCTGGTTCAAGGGAGGGAGGGAGGTATCAAGGAAGTAAACAAATTAAGATTAGTACCGAAACTCATCTTGTGACGTAACAAACTCCATGATTTTGAAAGTCAAGCAAAATAATGAAGTTTGATATTTCGCAAGATGGGTTTTGGAGCCAATCAAAATTCGACCACTTCGCTGAGAGAACCAAGCTACCGGGAACACGCCCGGACGTGGCCAGTGTGGCCAAAAGCTCTCAAAAATTCATGTATTGTGCTGGTCTTTCAAAATCGTGGAGTTCAACATGCCGCAAAATGGGTTTCGTTGCTAATCGAAATTTGTATGGTCCCCTGAGGAATCAGGCTCCTGGAACACTTCCGGATGTGATCAATGTGTCCAATACCTCTAAAAACCCATCTATTGAGGTTGTCTTTCAAAACCATGGAATTTTATGTGTCGCAAGATGGGTTTCGGTGCTTATCGAAATTTGTCCGCTTCCCTGAGGGAGCCAGGCTTTCGGGAACATATCCGGTCGTGGCCAATGTGTCCAAAACCTCTCAAAAACTCATCTATTGAGCTTGTTTTTCAAAATCATGGAGTTTGATGGATCGCAAGATGGGTTTCGGTGATAATCAAAATTTGTCCACTTCCCTGAAGGAACCGGGCTCCTGGGAACACTTCCGGACGTGATCAACGTGTCCAAAATCTGTCAAAAAATCATGTATTGTGCTTGTTTTTGAAAATCATGGAGTTCGATATATCGCAAGATGGGTCTTGGTGCTAGGCAAGATTTGTCCACTATCTTGGGGGAACCAATTTCCCGGAAACACTTCCGGACGTGACCAATGTATCCAAAATCTCTAAAAAAAACATCTATTGAGCTTGTCTTTCAAAATCATGGAGTTTGGTGTGTCGCAAGATGGGTTTCGGTGCTAATCGAAATTTGTTCACTTCTTTGAAGGAACCAGGTTCCCGGAAACACTTCCGGATGTGGCCAATGTGTTCAAAATCCCTCAAAAACCCATCTATTCAGCTTGTCTTTCAAAACCATGAAGTTTGATGTGTCGCAAGATGAGTTTCGGTGCTTATCGAAATTTGTCTGCTTCCCTGAGGGAACCAGGTTCCCGGGAACACTTCCGAACGTGGCTAATGTGTCCAAAACCTCTCAAAACCCATCTATTGAGGTTGTCTTTAAAAACCATGGAGTTTGATGTGTCGCAAGATGGGTTTCGGTGCTTATCGAAATTTGTCCGCTTCCTGAGGGATCCAGGTTCCCGGGAACAATTCCGGACGTGGCCAATGTGTTTAAACCTCCCAAAAACGCATCTATTGGGCTTGTCTTTCGAAATCATGAAGTTTGTTATGTCTCAAGATGGGTTTTGGTGCTAGGCGAGATTTGTCCACTTTCTCGAGGGATCCAGGTTCCCGGGAACAATTCCGGACGTGGCCAATGTGTCCGAATCCTCTCAAAAACTCATTCATTGAGCTTGTCTATCAAAATCATGGAGTTTGGTGTGTCGCAAGGTGGGTTTCGGTGCTAATCGAAATTGGTCCACTTCCTTCAGGGAACCAGGATCCCGGGAACACTTGCGGATGTGACCAATGTGCCCAAAACCTCTCAAAACTCATCTATTGAGCTTGTCTTTCAAAATCATGGAGTTTGGTGTGTTGCAAGATGGGTTTCGGTGCTAATCGAAATTTGTCCACTTCCCTGAGGGAACCAGGCTCCTGGAACACTTTCGGATGTGGCCAATGTGTCCAAAACGTCCCAAAAACTCATCTATTAGGATTCTCTTTCAAAACCATGAAGTTTGATATGTCGCAAGACTGGGTTGTGTCCACTTGAAAAGTGTCCACCACCCCAGGGATACCCCAGGGAACCAGGTTCCCGGAACATCCGGAACCATGTCCTGGTGATTCAAATGTATCAAAACTAACTTCTGATGCTGGTCAATGATTATTCACCACGTTTGCATCAGCATTCTAGTCACTTTCGTTCATTTATCAATGGTTTTAAAAAAAATGACCCTTTTTTTATTGCATCTGACCCAGGACCCCCCCTTAATAAATCCGGCCGGATTGGCACCATGGTCAAATCAAGTCATGTACCAAAAAATAGACATGATGACGCTTCTTTCCTGAAAATTTCATGGCAATCGGACAAAAAATGAGCCTACATGGGTTATTTCAATTTTGATTTCTAGGTCAGACCGAAACGGGTTAACCTGTTGCCAGGTTAGATTTCGGTCGACTTCTTTTATTTCTTTATTGAGGCTTCGCCGCCATGAACCTCTGGGTCTGCCTCTGCTGCGATATCCTGTCTAATGCTTGTTTACAGATTTCGTTTCCGCCCCTATGTAGAGTGTGGCCGACCCAGCCCCACTTCCGATCCCGAATTTCTGTTGCTATCGGCCTCTGGTGACAACGACGATGGAGTTCGTTCTTTGAGATCCAGTTGTGAGGCCACCAGACCCGAATTATATACCGCAGGCATCTGTTGATGAACACCTGCACCCGTTGAGTGTTCTCCACTGATGCAAACCATGTTTCGCTAGCGTATAACAGCACAGATTTCACGTTAGAGTTGAAAATTCGTATTTTGGTGCGTTCACTTCACTTATCTGCCTGTTTTTCCAGATATTTCTTAAACACGCAAAGGTAGCCCTTGCTTTCTTGATTCGTGCGCCTATGTCGATCTTGGCACCGCCGTCTGACGCCATTTGCCTACCAAGATATTGGAAGCTTTCAACATTCTCCACTGGTGGCCGGCTACTGTGATACCGGAAGGGGCCACCGTATTTACATCCAACGATTTGGTTTTGTTGAGGTTGATTACTAAACCTGCCGAAGAGGAGCGCTCGGCAAGGTGGTTGAGCTTATTCTGCATATCAGAGCGCCGTTGAGCGAGGAGTGCAAAGTCATCAGCCAATTCGAAGTTGATTAGATGCTCCATGGTTATAGGCTGCCATAACAGCCCGCGGTTTGGTTCACGGTCAATCGCACCTAACAGAATTTCGTCGATTACGATGAGGAACAGTAACGGTGATAGAATACATCCTTGCCTCACACCAGCTACGACCCGGATAGGGTCGGACAAGACCCCATTGTGCAGCACTCAACACGTAAAGGCCTCGTACTGTGCCTCGATGAGGCCGATGATTTTCGTCTCGTTTCCCATACGTCTCAGGGCGCCCCACATATAGTGGGGAATAGTGCCCGGGGAAAAATGCCCATTTATGATGATTTATGAAGCTTCGCTTGCGACATCTCAAACTTCATGAGTTTGCAAAACAAGATCAATAGAGCTTATTTTGAGGGGTTTCTGAACCAGTTCAACATGTTCCGGAGTCTTCCGGAATGGTGCCCCGGGGGAAAATGGCCAATTATGAAGCCTCGCTTGCGACATCTCAAACTTCATGATTTTGCAATACAAGACCAATGGAGCTGCTCATTTTGAGGGTTTCTGGACCAGTTGGACATGTTCCGGAATCTTTCGGAATAGGGCCCGGGGGGAAAATGGCCATTTATGATCATTTATGAAGCTTGCGACATCTCAAACTCAAACTTCATGATTTTGCAAAAGAAGATCAATGGAGCTCATTTTTAGGATTTCTGGACAACTTGGACATGTCCCGGAATCATCCGAAAAGGGCACCAAGGGACAAACAAGACCAATGAAGCTTATGTTCCGAAATAGTACCCCGGGGACAGACGGCCATTAATGATCATTTAAGAAGCCTCGCTTGCGATATCTCGAACTTCATGATTTTGGAAAACAATGGATAAAAGAAATCAAAACTGAACAAGTTCACACTGTTATGTTAAATATAAGACGTAAACGTTTTTTTTTCTCAAAAATGAACATTCAAGTTCATTCAAGATGACCATTGCTAATATGCTTCAGGTCCGATACGTTATGAGGGAATCAGTTTTCTTTCGTAATTTTATGTTGGCAAAAGATTGAGATCGGGAAGGTTGATGGTCTTTGGGAAGGTTCTACAATCCCGGACACGATTAGAACTAGCTTATGGCATATCTAACGCAATTTGGGACCACACTGGATTATTTCAACAGTGGAAAGATCACGGATACGGGTTTTAGGTTCTTAGTGTCGTGAATCTGTTGTAGCATGTTAAAGCGATGTTGTGTTTGGTGTCCGCAACACTCTCTTCAGATGATGAGTCAGCATGTTGTCCGTTTGACATAGTTTTGATTCTTAGTACACCTTCGTTCTTAACGTTCAACAAATTCTTGACATGCTCCTTTTATCTGGCTGCCATCATAGTCTTCAACTGTCTAAGACGAGTTTAGTACTTTCCATTCAATTCCACTACGCTTACGTTCACTACGAAACGTAGTGGAATTGAATGGAAAGTACTAATCTCGTCTAAGACAGTTGAAGACATTTTTCTAAAAAAGCTTAAATAATTTCTATCATAGTCTCGTCTGCCAGCAAGTTTCTCTCGGTCATTCCACATGGCGGGCACTAGCGTAGTCTTGTCCCGCGCACTATTGACAGTAGCATAAAACCTTTACATATCGTTTCAATCCTTGTTCTCCGCCGAGCTATCACACTCTCTTCATGTTGGCTTGTTTCTGTGGTGGATTCCTTTCTCTTGTGCTTCTATTTATCGAGCACATTCTTTTAATGTGTCTTCTACATATATTAAAATGGTCCAATCTCCCTACATTATATTTAAGTTTTCAATTCTTTTAACATAATTAAAAGCGTAGTATCTGTAAGTGTAAAAAGCTTGAGATTCTTGCGGAATTTTATGAAGGATTGTAAGGTTGAAAAAGTAACAACAATCAGAAACAAGTCTATCAGTTAATGGTTTTATGGATGACGGTAAAATTTTTATCAAGAGATATGCTCTAAATTGTCGTAGTGTCATACCGCCACCGGTAGCGTAACCATACGCAAATTACATCATTAGAAACTCGTTTCAATCTCTCCTCTGCTTACAACGATATATAGGCGCCCATTGTCCATCACCACTCTCACGCAGTTCGGACTACAGATCTCCCGGTCAACATAATCAACCATTGAGCTTCGGATGGGTGCATTTGTATAACTAGAGATTAATTTAATGCCTCCAGTCTCGTTTGGGAATTTGTCATCACCCATCCGGGAGAGAGATGCATGCTGGTTGCCACTCGCCGGCGACGTCTGCAATGTATGTCGCATGCATGGCGACACTCCCTGATGGGCTATTGACTGGCACTGGACCCCAGTCTGCAAGGCGATAAAAAGGGGGACGCTCGTGACACGTTCCATTCCAATTACCATATTGTTTATTTAGGGCCCGATTCGGTCGGGTGATGAATGTGGGGAATTTGATACTTCTGGAGACACTGCAACGTCAATTGCATAATCCGATTATTACAAAAGGTCATGGGGCTTACGATTTACTGATTATGTGGAAATTGTATTTACTTTTCATTGACCTGTTTCACATGGATTTTTAAACATAATTAGTAGTGGGCACTGGGAGTTTTAGAATCATTTGAAAATTTAACCTTTCAATATCGGTTGATGAATTAAACCGCATCTCTTTTGTATCATTGAGCACTAAATGGTTCAGGAACTGTTTCTAAGGAAGGTGCAACTCATGATTTGGTGTCATGGTTCAATTTCTCGGAACAAGACAAAGATGATCTGCAGAAAAAAATGCGATTTCATCACGCGATCTAGCAATCGTATTCTTTGTTGTGGCTAAAAGTTTTGAATTCCTTTTTAGCGAAGCAGTTCTCTTCGTGGCATTCCATTCCGTTAATTAGGGCGTTATAAAGCCACGGCACGCCTTCGTTCTTTCAGCAGTTTCAGTCCGGGCTGGAGGCACTTGAAATTCTGGTTCGATCTGGGCTGGACACCAGCCAGCAGCGGTTCTAAACTAGATTCCCGCTGAAGCGAAAAACCGCACCACCACAGCGGCAGCGGCAAGACAGCAATCCAACGCAGACAGGAAGGCTTTTCGCAACTCGCTACGAAACCATTAGACATGAAGTTTTCCCATAAATCGTCAGCCCTGACTGTGGTTGCATGCCCTCTGATCCGGCAGTGTGGAAGCCGGAGGTTGCAATTTCCGTTTTTCCTCGTCGTTGGTCACCGGCGACGGTAGTTAATGTTTTACGTTTTGTGTGCAATAATTTGTGAGTTTGTGTTTGTGGTAGCCTGGTCGCCTTCATGGTATGTTATTGTAAACCGAGAGTTTTTTTTTCGTGGGAAATTAATTATCCAACGTCAGGATGGCTCCTTAATTTTCTGTTCTTCGCAATGGTTCTAGGTTCAATCTCAGCCGGTATTTTTTTTTTCTCAGGCGAAAAATGTCTACGGGGCCTGGTTACTAGGATAGGAAAAGTAATGTCAATTATGTCTCGCTTAACTTTTCAAAAGGACCTACCTAAGTAACATTTTTTAATGAATTAATTTGAATACAGCAATCAATAGCTTTTATGTTGTTCTGTTGATTACACTATTCAAATTAATTCATGAAAAAAATGTTACTTAGGTCCTTTTGAAAAGTTAAGCGAGATGTCCATCGTAGTTCAAAATACCGTTTAAGATGTAATTCTGGTGGGTTGTTCTTTTATTTTAAAATAGGAAAATAAGCACATCAAACAATTACAAATTTTTTGATGGGCCGCCCTTTTATTCGATTCTATTTGATGCCCTGATGCTCTGGACAAAATTTCGTTGGAAATTTATATGGAAAAATGTATGCAGAAACGTCCAAAAACAGTGATTTGCAGTTGGACGGCACAATTTACGATCAAGAACCATGATACTCATTTAGTTCTTGTAGAATTAAATACAGAATGTTATGCTGAAAACCGCAAGAAGATTAGAGTTTATTACGCAAAGATTTTACTAGAGGGTTGTTGGGGTGAATTTATTTCTTTTCAAAGGTAAAAGAAACGAAATTTGCTCAAACCCCACTCCAGAGAAATGCTAATAACTTAGCCGGGCAAACTCTAATCTTCTCACGGTTTTCTGCATAACATTCTGTATTTAATTCTCCAAGATCTGATTGAGTATCATAGCTCTTCATCGTAAGTTGTGTAGTCCAGCTGCAATTTACTGCTTTGGATGTTTCTGCATACATTTTTTGCATATAAACTTCCAACGAGTTTAGCACCGCCCAAACGTTGACCGATTTGGCTGAAATTTTGTCCAGATCATCAGGGCATCAAATAGAACAGAATAAGAGGACGGCCCAAAATTGAAAAAAGTTTTTCCCATACTAATTTGAGCCACCCTAATATGAAGTTATTAATTGGCGAGTATTTGTGTGTTAGTAAAAAATGATTTTAAAGTTAATCAGAGTTTAAACAATCTTTCTGAGACCCTAAGTGCAAAAGAGGTCTGTAAGATAAAAGATGTCGAAGATGGCAATATAGATTGCTCCGCCTTGCTACAGGACATGTCGCTAAGCGTGCCACAGCGTCAACTTTGACAGTCAGACTTTATTATCATTCCCAGATATAGAACATATTATGTATATAACAATCGGATGTGCTCCTGTTTATGGACTTTCAAAGTAGTCAGTGATCGTTTTGATCTTCGATCTTACTATGTCTAAACAATGTTTAAAAAATAGATTAAGGATTAGATTAAGTCAGTCTGTGCGATCTTTTCGAAGATCCTAATAAATAAATAAAGGTTTTCCAGAGGTAAGAAACGTTGGACAAGATTAAATAACAGTGTTTTGATTGACTGATAAGCCATCCCCGAAGCATTAAACTACAGTCAAAATTAATAGTTTAAAAACATTCTGAGCTGAAGCGGCAAATGTTGATGTATTCCTCATTCCTCATGTGTCATGTGTTTATTTTTTTAGTTCATCATCAAAGGGAAATATTTTCCGACTGTGCTATCTGGTGTCAAGTACCGCGACCTAACTTTAAAATAAAAACATGGTGAGAAAAGATAAAAATATGTAACAGAGCGTGCTCTCAAATAAGTAGCATACCGAGCTTCCGCGCACCGGCAGACAGTGTGTTGCCTTTGTTCATCGATTGAGGACGGACATACATACGTCAAGTTCATACGGGAGTATGTACATACATGGCTTTGTGTAACCGATTCAGCGTTGACACCTGATGATGAATTACAGTGCGCGCAGTCAAGTTATGTTTTATTTTGACTGACTTCACTATCTCGTTTTTCTAGTTTTTCCAACTTAAAAGCTTAGGAATAGTTTTTCCAATGATTCTATAAAGATACATACGAGAGATGCTCAGAAATCGTTCATAAATAGTTCATCTCGATGAATAAAAAAAAAATGGGGTTTAAAAGATTTGTTTATTGAGCTAGCATGTCATAAGACAGTTAGTACTTTTCCATTCTATTCTATTCATAACGTCAGACCATAAATGTGCAATAGATTGAACGATCTAATGCTTGTCTCGCTTAACTTTCTTAAGCACCTTGATCAGATGTCGATTCATTCTTCAAACTAGGCATACAACAGTGGCAAAATCCAACTCGGCGTCGTGTACCTTAGTCACCCATCGTCATATTGCCTGGTTCGATGACTTCCATATAGAAACAGACTAATTGAGTTGTCGAACAACAACCTCCCACTCAATAACTCTTCATCTGTCGATGGCCAGTTTTGCAACGATACACACTTATTCCTTCAAGTGAAATGATTGACGGTTCGATCCTGATGCAGCTTCCATTCCAAACAGTCCGAGTTGAATAACACCACTTTGCTGAAGTCAGTGTTTTATCCGCGTGGTTGACGGTGCGTGCAGTTTTTCCTCATCGATTACAATTTTTCGTTTGGTGGACTTTTGAGTGGCTGTTAAATGACGGAAAGTGATTTCATATTTTCTTCAATCCACCGTCGTCGTCGTTATTATTTGAACACTCCCACCAAGGAATAATTTTCGTTTCCGACACACTTCACGCTATAGGCATCAAGTTCATTCATCTTTTCGTTTGTCTTGGTCTGCATTCGTCAACCACGGAGCCCGGAGTGCGGATTACGCCCGTTTCCAGCGTTTTCTCAGCTTCGTCTTGCATCTCTCATTAAAAATTCCAATGTCAATGTTGAGCCATACATACGACCAGCCAAGACTTTGCGAATGTATAAATTAATACCAGCGAAACACACCTCTCTATATAGGCAATAGGCGGCGCTCAACGTGAGCTTAAGCTGCCATCATTGTTCACAGGCAACGAAGAGGACTGGTTTCACTGTCCGTTAAACCAACGCACCGCGACGACGAATAAATTTGATGGAAGCATTTTTGCGAATATTTTGTGTAGGTTGAAACTCTGAAAATGATCAATGGATGAAACTCTGTGTTCTGTTGAATATTTAATTTATGTGCTTATTCAGTATGTGGCTGCGTCATTGGCCATAGCCATGCGTTGTGACTATGAGCGGCCTAAAATATATATTCTGCTGTTTGCTAGTTTCTGCTTTGATACAGTTGCCCATACACCAGAAATGTCAACTGATTCGTTCAGATTTGTTTTTTTGTTTTTATGTTTTCGAAAAGAATCGTATAGCTTTTTCGTGCACATTGACTTATTTTGAGCAAGTGTCACGCTATATTGTATTTTTTTAAATATAACGGACATCGTATCTTTACTACTTGGTCACTACTTATACGAATACAGCGTTGATCATACAGCCGTGGTGCGGTAGTCTTGCCAATAACGTTTAAGCTTGGATAATCAAAAAAGTAAAGAAGTACTATTAATATATTTTTGCTCAAAATGTATTTACAAATTATTTCATTCTTCTCTCCTTTCAGGTAAACAAGTGCAAACATTATTTTACCAAACATAAATAACGTAGGGAGTAATGACGGCTTTAGGTTTTGTTCTATTATTGGCAGGGGGGGTTTTTATGACTGATTATGCCCAAATTTGGCCCAAACATTCTTTGCATATCAAAGAATATTGTGGCCAAATTTCATAAAATTCGGTCAACAAAAACCCCCCTGCCAATAATAGAACAAAACCTGCCAAAGCCGTCTGTTCCCCTATTTAAAAAAAATAACCAGAAGTAAGTAATGAAACAGAACAACACATAACTCTTACTGAAATCTCTTCACGTACATGGACACACTTCATCTACCCACGATGACTGATGAATCTCAATAAAAACCGGCGATACTGTCGCTCGTTTCAACATCAAACGTAAACTTCCAATGACCTCCATTTTGCAATAGTTTCCAACCTTCAATGTGCTTAGCAAATGTATAAACAACGTATCCGTCAATTAGAATCCTATATCAGAGTACCACCAGTTATGGAACTTCGAGCCACAGTATGCAGAAATCATTAATTTTTTTCTCCACCACCATCCAAATGTGTGAGTAAACAATCTTAACGATTGGCAATTTCCTCCCGCACCGACAAGCGGACTCATCCGTCATTGTTTTTAGCTGTTCTTCTTTTCAGCTTACAATAATATATACAAACCAATCACCCCAAAGTTGTTATGACTTCATTATTAGTCGATCGGATTTACGGTGCTACCGACCATTTCATTCATGTGTGGGATTGTAATGTATATTAGATTTTGCCAAAAATAATCACCCTTCTTTCAATGTTGCCCGATTCCAGACCAGATCTGTTCCGTGCAATTATTGTACCAATTTGCGAAAATCTGTAAAGGTAGAGTACCCAATAACTGTGTTGTTTTAGTCCACATTTTTTCAACTCATGATCGATTAAATTTATGCGCGAGTTGATACATCCCGGACCCATATCCTCCTAAATTTACGTGCGATCCAACTTCTTTGTTTAAAATTATCGCAGAATTTATCTTCATTTCACTCTATTTTTCTCTTAATTTCTCTGTTATTTTTTCTCTCGAGTTCGCGATTTATCATGTTCGATAACTAGTGACTTCCCCTTCTGCCTTATAAGCTGGAGGTCGTTGGTTCAATCCTAGGCTCGTCCCTTTTTAAAAGAATGTGGCGTAGACAACACAACTTTCCAAGGTAAATTCGCGATCTATGTTTCTGTTTATCTACTCTTCCCGATTAACAAAACATTCTTTCTGTATAGTGGGATGCAAAGGTATTCTCGTTCTCCAGTAGAGTAATTCTCGCTGAGACCGGGCTACTATTTGCACGAGGTTCTTAAAAATGCCTAAATTTATATTCATTCGAAAGCTTTCGGCGAGTATATTAAGGTCTGAGGGAAGCTCTCAAGCGGTAGAGCGCTGTTTTCATACTAAAATGTCTATAACTCAGAATTGGGAACGAATTTCGCTTATCTCAACTGACATTCTCTTTGAAATTTTTCAAGGAATGTTCCTAGAAAATTTTGTGGAGCTACTATTTCCCAAATTTGAATTAAGCTCTAAATACTGAACTATTGTACAACTCAAATGTTCGCTTCTCAGTACCTCTCTCCGATGATTTGAGGCATAAAACAACCGAATTTTACAAAACCCAACTGACAAAAGTTCTGAAATTATTCAACGATCATTTTGATATAATAAAAAGTATATGTGACCGCAATAAATTTTGCAGGAAGCTCTATTTGCTTCAACCAAGTTTCCCAAATTCCATACAAAAATTACCATTTCGGGAGAGTAGTCAACACCATATTTTCTTGTGGCGCACGGCAGGAAAGGAGCGATGAGAGCGTTAGAAAGTTTGTCAACTTTGTATGTAGCGTGACACTAGAAAAAAGCCTATTCCCATTTGTAAATACGGAGATACCAAATAAGTAAATAGAAATCAAATGTAGGAATGGGGCGAGATAAATAATTGATGGTAAATAAGACAAGAAGTTCCTCCAGGAATTTCTCCGGAAGTTCCTCCAGGAATTCCTCCGGAAGCTCCTCCAGGAATTCCTCCGAAAGCTTCTCCAGGAATTCATCCAGAAGTTCCTCCATGAATTCCTGTGGAAGTTCCTCTATGAATTTCTGTGGAAGTTGCTACATGAATTCCTGTGGAAGGTGCTCCATGAATTCCTGTGGAAGTTCTTCCAGGAATTCCTTCAAAAGTTACTCGAGGGATTGCTCCGGAAGTTCTTCCAGGGATTCCTCCGGATGTTCCTCCAGGGGTTTCCTCCGGGAATTCCTCCGAAACTTCCACCGGGAATTTCTCTGGATTTTCCAGCAATACCTGGAGGAACTTCCGAAGGAATTCCTGGAGGAACTTCCGCAGGAATTCTTGGAGGAGCTTCTTGTCTTATTTACCATCAATCATTTATCTCGCCCCATTCCTACATTTGATTCCTATTTATTTATTTGGTATCTCCGTGTTTACACATGGGAATAGGCTTTTTTCTAATGTCACGCTACACTTGCATAGGAACTTCCGGAGGAATTCCCGGAGGAACTTCCGAAGTAATTCCTGAAGGAACTTCCAAAGGAATGCCTGGAGGAACTTCCAAAGGAATTCCTGGAGGAACTTTCGAAGGAATTCCTAGAGGAACATCCGAAGGAATTCCTGGAGGAACTTCCGAAGAAATTTCTGGAGGAACTTCCGAAGGAATTCCTGGAAAAACTTCCGAAGGAATTCCTGGAGGAACTTTCGAAGGAATTCCTGGAGGAACTCCCGGAGGAATTTCCGGAGAAATTCTTGGAGGAACCAGGTATCCATGTAGGTATGCATTATAGCTGGGGTCTCCAGTAGCCTTGCGAGCAAAAGCGTAGGGCTGCCAATCCGGAGACGGCGAGCTCGATTCTCGATCCGGCCAAGGATTTGGAAATAGTGTATCTATTGTACTAGACACACAAGATACATACTCATGGAATGGCGGGCGTAGACAAATGTTTCAATTAATAATTGAGGAAATGCTAATACAATACTAATTTGAAAAGTAGGCCATGTTCCAGTTGGAATGTAGAGCCATTAAAGAAAAAAGAAGAAGAAGTATTAAAGGAGCACTATATGCCCGATTTGGCGGAATATACGGCTTATTTTTTATCGTGTATCCAAATATATGCATCGTTTGTTTCTATATAGTCAATTAGTTCTGAGCACACTTATGTGATGGCACAATTGGCGTGTTTACCCTAGATATAGAACATCTGACACGTTGTCGATCGATTCGCTGAAGCCGACCAGCAAAGGAAACAAAAATATAAATCGTACTATGTTTGCTCGTAAAATCGGGAAACTGTTTGCACTCTCCAACTGTGACTGATTGGTAAACAATCTTTTCTTGTACTCTTCGCCTGTGGTGCACGTACAAAGAATCGGGTTGTTCACAAATTATGTGCACATAAACAGTTTTTGTTGGTTTACAAAAGGGGAAATATATGGTCTCGGGAGTTTTCTTTCTCCGCGGTGTTTTGCTGCCTGGTGTCGGTTAAGCTTCATTTCCGGTGCCTTTTTCAACTGGTATCAGTATTTCAATACTCGTTATTCAGATGGATGCGCTAAATGTGCATTTATCACTTGTTCAAATTTCATTCTCATAATTAAAGCCTGTCCACGTTAAATTTCGGACAGTTAGATAATGTTCAATTCATTTGTCGCCATTTCATCAATTTAAACGAGAGCTAAAACATGCTGAAAGCAGCGGTTAAGCGAGATTGAGCTGTCATGATGTAAATAGTTCGTCTCAGTGGTTGAAAAAATGTTTAAAAATCGCGTTGGATGATGGCTGTCCGAAATTTAACGTGGACAGGCTTTAGTTATTACCCGTTCTAGCCTTTAAACCCGTTTTCCCCTGTGTCGTGCATTTAGTGTACCTTAAGACTATTGGATAATTGCAAAAACGATCTTTTCGATCGGGGTCCGGGAACTAATAGTGTTAAATACCAATCGACTCTGCTCGATGAACTAAGGTGATAATATCAGATATTATCTGTGTGGTTCTGTGTATGTGTATATGTATGTATGTGCGCAAAAAACTTATCCATTTTTTTTAGCAATTTGCGCTTAAAAATACTAATTTCCTCGTCTCTATTTTGTCACAGTTCTGTGAAACCAAACCCCAAGTATCAATAAAAATAACCTTGCCATGCAAGAGTTTACGTGTAGCAATTCCTATTAATTAGGATTTGAGATAAATTTATAAAGAATACACCGAACCTAATATTGATGCTACCCTCCTAATCCCAATTCCTATACAGTTGCGTCATTCCATACCTTACGAGCAATCGCACCTACAGGAACGGAGCAGCAGGTCCATTCCAATACCGTAATCGAAACCGGTCCAAGTTGTTGGCAACTGTACTTGACATCCAACTAATGGAAGGCCCTTTCTTCGGAACCACCATAACCGCACTCGACAAACTGCATAGTTTCATTTCAAGCCCCCAGCCAGCTAGCTAGTCTCAAGGAAACTAGTTATGCATCGCGTAGTATCCCATTTTGCATCAATTCCATAACTTTTTAATTTACATCAGTTTATGGTCGAAACGAGAAAAAAAAAGTACACACAACCAATCCAACGTCCATGCCAGAAACGCTGTCGCCACGTTACGGACAGTTAAACGTCTGAGCAAACAGCCAGCAATGCCAGATCTCGCTGCCTCGATGGCTTTGCAAGCACTTTGCTGATAAGCAGCCCGGGTTATGTCTCCAGCGCCGGCCGCCGAGACCGCTGGACCCTGAGTTATTGACCGGAAAAATTAGGTTTCATGGCTTTGGCTGTTTCGTTGGCACACTGCAATCCGGACTGCATTAGTAGATTCCGCTTCGGGTAGAGCCATGTCCCGTCTTTCGCGTGAATGTGTGTAATCGACGAAAGAATAACTATGCAACTGAAATGTGTCTCGTGAGGGATTAGACTGGCCCGAAGATAAAAGAATGATTATATTGGGTTGTATTGGGAAGTATTTATTTATACGATTCATAAATATTTTCTGCTTAGCCGAAAGTTCTATAGCGCATTAATTACGATTTAATTCTAGTCATATAAAATGTTACAACAGATTGAATATTATGGATAGTGGAAGGTTTCAAAATCAAGTGTTTTTTTCTGAATCAGTCTTATAAAGTATTGTACCGTGGAACAAACCATGTGACGATGATGGTAATCGTGGCGAGGCGGTTTCATCTTGCTTTCCAGTCTGCGATTGCTCGCCACAGCAAATGAAATCAACGGAAAGATTGGAAAATAATATTATTGCATTTCATATCAAAGAGATTAATGAAGCAACGCACCATAGTAGAAGGTCCAGCTGATGATCATCATCGGTAATAGTGTTTATAGTCATGCAGGGCGATGCTCGGAGCACTCCGATTTGTCATAGACCTTGAAAAGTGCCAGTGGATTCAATTAACGCCAGATGTCTGATTAAATATACCAAGTAATCCAATAAGCCGTATTGTATTGACTAAATCGACCATATAATACAACTTTAGCATATCGTAAGAGATATCTATACATCTATCTAGGGTAACTGTTCCGTTTTCCATCTCACTGAACTTATATCCATCTCATCGCTAGAACAAAAAAAAATCACAAAAATAACAAAAAACTCGTCAAATTCCTTTTCATTGCTTTGCTTTTCGTGCGATGAATGTCGGAGCTGTGAGATGAAGTCGGGGAGCAGTAACCCTATATTGAAATATTAATTATTAGGTTCTTCAAGTACGAGACATTGAGACGCCTTAGGTATCTGTAAAGATTACAATGTGGTGGAATTAAATGGAATATGTATTACTAAACTCTTCTTATGACAATATCATTTACAACTTTTTCAACCTAAATTAAATTTGATTTTAGGGATGTCTAAATTATAACATAATGTCATTATATTTTAGACTAAAAAAATGTGAACAACGTCGATTTTTGTAATTCTAAAATGTTGCAATAATTGCAATATAGTTCGTGGGGTGGTGGTATTCATGGGCGAACTTTCTACAACGGACCAGGTGTTCGCCTTACGTCAGATAGTAAAGGTCGCGAATACAACGTACCATACGCACACATATTATCCACTATTATCCATTCATCGACTTCAAAGCCGCATATGACACTATGACACTATAATAATGAACGATCATGGATTCCTGGATAAATAGTTATGATTGGTCAAGTCAACGATGGTTTTTCATGCTTGTCTTCCATGAGGCTCAAGAATGGACAATGTTAGCCACGGTGGTGGCGGAATCGGAATGGGGATGACTTCATGATGGTACGCAAACTTTCCAAACAAACAAAAACGCGTAGGTCCTGCACGAGCATTGTCCAGGTCTTATATCCGTAGGGGACTACCGATCTAATAAGCGTTTTTTTAAGTCCGTTTATTTGGTAGGCTCAGGCTTGTATAACACTTTACGGAGCCACGTTTCTTTGTGATATATACAATCAATGTCATTTTATTTTTCAGTTAGTAAGAGAGGGGTAGGAGCCAACGTACTCGTGGTGACTAGAGGTTATTTAACAATGTTTAAGGATGGACGGGGCTTAGGATTCGGGAACAGGGAATTTCGGCTGCTTATCCGGGCATTTGGCGTAAGGGACGATGTGGCGTGTCGTCGTGCTCGAGGATTGGTTCGACTGGGAGCATCTTCGTGATGGTCTGAGTAACGGGAATCTACGGAACATAGAGACAGAGACAGTACAAAAAAAAAACTTTGACAAAAGACAAAAATTAGATTTTGATGTCAGAATTACAAATTAAACTATGAAATAAAGACCGCATTGCGATTCCCCAAAATACCTCGAATCTCCCTGAAGGGTTGTTTACTTCGGGCCACTCTGGTATCCAATAGCCGCTCGCTGGAGGCGTCATGTTCCGAGCAGAACCAAACTACGTGATCGATGTCATCATAACCGGATCCGCACCTACAGAAGTTGCTATCGACAAAGTTTATTTTGTACAGGTGTGCTTTTAGTGAAAAGTGATTGGACATAAGCCTCGACATCACGCGAATGAAGCCTGGACTTAAGTCTCTGAACCACGCTCGCGCAGAAACTTTGGGAATTGAAGAAAATAGCCACTGTCCATTTCCTTTACCGGCTCTGAAGAGTACTCTGACGGACTAATGGGAATAATTCGTTGCTCGAGAATCGTCTATCATAAACCTCACCTTCCTGTGCGTCCACCTTTGCCAGTGAGTCTGCCTTCTCATTGCCCTAGATTGAGCAGTGAGATGGGACCCAAACAAAGGTAATATTAAATGATCTTTCGACCAAAACACGCATCTGCTGTCTTTTGTTTGTAAGAATGTAAGATGCGTGCTTAACAGGTTTCATCGACCAGAGTGCTTCGATAGAACTAAGACTATCCGAGAAGATGAAATAATGGTCTACGGGCTGATTCGAAATCGTCCCCAAAGCGAAGTTAATTGCACAGAAACATAAACCAAACACGGTTCCTGGAGTTTTCGAAAGATGGTTGAAGTTACATTGAAAACACCGAAGCCAGTAGATCCGTTAATGCGAGAACCATCAGTGAAATATATTTTATTGCAATTGACATGTTCATTCATTCATTCATTTATTTAGTCTACATCTACACAGATAACACTGAATCAACAATTTGACGCCACAATACACGGTTCGAGGCCGCATCTCTCCATCCTCGAATACGCCCCACGCTCGCCAAGTCGTTCTGCACCTGGTCTGCCCATCTCGCTCGCTGCGCTCCACGTCGTCTCGTACCTGCCGGATCGGAAGCGAACACCATCTTTGCAGGGTTGCTGCCCGGCATTCTTGCAACATGCCCTGCCCATCGTACCCTTCCGGCTTTAGCTACCTTCTGGATACTGGATTCGCCGTAGAGCTGGGCGAGCTCATGGTTCATTCTTCGCCGTCACACACCGTCTTCTTGCACACCGCCAAAGATGGTCCTAAGCACCCGTCTCTCGAATACACCGAGTGCTTGTAAGTCATCCTCGAGCATTGTCCATGTTTCATGTCCGTACAGGACAACCGACATGTTCATATTTTTCGTAAAAAAGAGAGGGAATCACCTTGAATAGCATGTTTCATAGACAGATCGTATTCAATGGAGGAACTGTCGTTGATGAAATGAACTCGAGGTGGATTATAACACGGAAGACAAAGATCTGTTGATAAGTAGTCAGGGAATCAATATTCGAGCAACGCCTAACAATATACTCTTTGTCATCAACAGAGTTTGTTACTGACAAACGCACCTAGCGACAAACCTTTATCAGAACCCGAACACAATATGACAAGAATCATTTGCCTTGCATGCTCTGATATTTCCGAAAATACGCTGCTAATTTTGTAATCATTGTTCGATTCTCGAATATTTCCATAAAAGCAGAAACTATGATAGCATTAAACCGAAATTTTCACTAGATATAATGCAAAATAATGGGATGAAAAGATAGCAACAAGATTGTCTTCTTTTTTGTTGCTGACAAAATTTTTCGGATCTTTGTCATTATTATCTCCGACAAAAACAAAGCTTTGTCGTTCGTTCTCTTTTGTCGCTTGTTTCGCAGGCGCATTCCAAAAAAATTGATTCCCTGTAAGTAGTTGAGATAAACTCTACGAAATCTAGAACGACAAGACAGTTCAAGCATTTTATCGAAGTTATCTAAGACAAGTGTGTTATTTGTTCCACATTTGATGAGTATTTTAAGTGAGAGCTCCCAGTGACTCCAGCAAGCACATGTTATGCGTTGAATGCATGCAGCCAAGGGCAATACGCAAACAACGATACTGAATTCGTTCCAATTTGATCAGGTGGCAATCAGCTGCTGAGAGAAAGCAGAAAGAGCCGTACTCTAAAACAGAGAGAATAGTCGTTCTATAGAGTTTGATGATGTCGTCCAGATGAGCACCCCACCATATTCCGGAGATAGAGCGTAGAAAATGAATTTTTTTCCGGCATTTTTCTTTAAAATATTCAGAACGGAATTTATAGGTACATTTAGAATCAAACACGACCCCAAGGTATTTAGAAGATAAAGATTGTTTGATGTCATCTTTCAACAGCTTCAGTTTCAGTTGAGCAGGGTACCGGTTCCTAGAAAACACAACCAACTGAGTTTTTTGCGGAGAGAACTCGATCCAGAAATGTCTGGCCCAAACAATCAGGAATTTTGCAATGGTTCTTGCAGAACATTTGCACATGGACCTCTTAGGGAGATCATGGCATCATCTGCAAGTTTTCTGAGCGTGCATTACCCTCCGAACAATTGTCAATATCTTTAACATAGAAATTATAAAGCAAGGGACTTAAAAACGAACCTTAGGGAAGGCCCATGTAGCTATTTCTGGAAGTTATCAGAGAGCCGAGTGTGAAGTTCATTTGTTTTTCTGAAAACAAATTGTACAAGAAATTATTTGAAATAACGGGTAATCCACTACTGTGCAGATTTTCTGACAGTACTTCTATGGAAACTGAATCAAAAGCGCCCTCAATATCCAAGAATACTGAAGCCAATTGCTCCTTGTGCGCAAAGGCCAGTTGTATATCTGAAGAAAGCAACGCTAGACAATCGTTTGATCCTTTCCCTTTTCGAAATGCAAACAGAGTTTTTTAAAGCAATGCATTTTCTTTGACCCTATAGTCGACTTTTGAAAGGATCATTTTCTCCAATAATTTTCTCATGCATGATAGCATGGCAATCGGTCGGTATGAATTGTGATCAGACGCTGGTTTCCCAGGTTTTTGAATAGCTATCACTTTGACCGTCGCCATTCTGGTTACGATATCTGGGAGATTGTTTAGAAGATTGAATTCGATGTTATCGCATACCAGAGCAGAGTTATTCGATGAAAGAAGAAACATGGATAGTTCCAGCATTAGGAATAGTCCACCCAAAGTACTGGATCGGTGATTGAATCTCGAAAAAGCGGTTCTGCTGGTACGGAATCTAGACAGACCTTTATTGCGAAATTCAATATCCATCCATTTTAGTATTCTTCACCCTCGTTGGTGGAAATGCGGTTCCGCATGTTGCAGGCCGTTTTCCAAAGTGTAAACAAATTCTTCAACAACTTCAAACAAGGTTAAAGACTATTATTCTTCCATTTACTTCCACTATTAACTTTTATGTATCCACAAGCAGATACGTATTTCGTTTCCTACTTGTGTTCAGTGTTTATTATCGATAACAAACACTGAAGACGTTTCCAAGTAGGAAACGAAATACGTATCTGCTTGTAGATACATAAAAAAGTTAATAGTGGAAGTAAATGGAAGAATAATAGTCTTTTAACCTTGTAGCATTTCCCCTAAGACGCTCTAAAATAATTAATCATAACTTCAAACACTTCTCCATTAAGCACTACCACTAGGTCTTCCTACCTGCCACCATGTACTTTGTCTTGGTAGAGTTAATGGTTAAGCCTATCCTCGCCGTCTCCCTCTTCAGTGGGACAAAAGCCTCCACTACTGCTTTGCGATCGATTACAATGAGATATATGTCGTCCGCAAAGCCCAGAAGCATATGCGACCGACTGATAATAGTGCCGTTCCTCTGCACGCCAGATAATGCCCTCGAGTACAATGTTAAATAATAAATTCGAAAGTGCATCACCCTGCTTCAATCCGTCTAAGGTCTCAAGCGAGGTTGACACTACGTCTGTAATCCGAATACTTGATTTCGAGCCATTCAGCATTGAACGTATCATTCTAATCAGTTTCGCCGGAAAACCATGTTCGCTCATTATCTGCCACAGCTCATTTCTTTTTCACTGAATCGTACGCTGCTTTGAAATCAATGATCAGAAGGTGAGTCTGCAAGTTGTACTCCCGGAATTTATCAAGGATTATCCATATGCTAAACATCTGATCCGTCGTTGATCGGCCCTCACGAAAACCTGCCTGGTATTCGCCGACGAAGGACTCCTTAAGCGGTCTCAGTCTGTTAAACAGGATACGCGACAGGATTTTGTACGCCGGGTTCAGATGGGTGATCCGTCTGTAATTGGCACACTCTAGTCTGTGCCCTTTCTTACGAATAGTAATTTGTGATGCGTTGGCACTGCACTGGCGCAGTCTTATGCTGCGCGCCATTGACAGTTGCGTTAAACCTCCACGTATCGTTTCTATCCATGTTCTCCTGCGCTTCAGCTATCACTCTCTCTTCGTTTTGCCTTTTTTCTGCGGTGGATTTGTTTCTCGTCTGTCCTTACTACACTGTACCGCTCTTAGTTGGAACGGGTACGAGCCACTAGCATTCGACTCCTAGCAGCATATTTCTCGTCCGTCACTCGCTGGCACTCCTTATCAAACCAACCATTTCGTTGGAGTCGCTGTGTAGTGCCTAACACTTCCTGCGCTGTTGTAGTCACAGCAGTCACGGCCGGCGCCGTTATCGACTTAAAATACGCGAGCTTCTGAAACGTGTACATTGAGAATGGATAGCAAATCCCTTGCTCCATTCACATGGTTCTCTGTGCAATTTCACAAGTTTCAGTCAATCAAGGAGTAGCAACTACGAATTGTACATAATGCTTATGCTCATGCTCAGTTGTCGATTGGAATAGCTTCTCATAATTTGCTATTATTATTATAGGGGGAAAGACGGCTTTGGCAGGTTTTGTTCTATTATTGGCAGGGGGGTTTTTGTCGACCGAATTTTATGAAATTTGGCCACAATATTCTTTGATATGCAAAGAATGTTTAGACCAAATTTGAGCATAATCAGTCATAATAAACCCCCCTGACAATAATAGAACAAAACCTGCCAAAGCCGTCATTCACCCTATTTAATTGAAAAATCACTTTACTAAAGCAAAAATAAAAGTTTCATTACCACCAGGTTGCAACATAATATTTATTTCGTAATCACCAATGATAGCATAGATTGACAATAGATCTTGGACTATGTACCTATATAATGTCTTTATTATCATTTTAAAACGAAAGTACAAACCCTGTATTACCAGAATGGTGAGAAAATTATCTCCACCATCATTTTTACATGTTGTTAGACATGCAAAGGAATCATTAAACATAATGCGAAACTTTTGATGAACTTGCTGTAACGAACAACACCAACCGCACATATCAGTGACATAATAATTCTTCAATTCAAAGGATCTTATGTAATACAGCATGTCTCGTGTCTATGTCCCTCATGTGCTAACACAGTACAAGGGCAGCCACTCCCACGAGCCCTTTTGGTGATCATAAATTACTCTGCCAACAACAGCCCATCCTTGAGACGGTGCTCTATGATGTATAGCGGTGAAAGTCAATTAGTTTGATAATATGTGTAATAAATTGATTTTGTGGGAAGTTTTTGCTTCCTACCCATGTTGCATCTGTTTGGAACCGATCTTTATCTTACCGATGTCCGTGGGCAATGGTGTCATCGCACGAAGCTCGGTTGGATTCGAATTTCGGCTGGTCACAATTCACTGCAGCTAATCTGCTTTTTCCCAGCGCTGCTTGTGTGACATACCTACAAAGGGAAGTAGGTATATCAAAATCAAGACAGATGCGAAGAGGCGGTCATTTAAATTCGAATCCTCTCCACTAATAGCTGCATCATGCTGGCTGTATTCGGAAGCTGTAGGACCTAGAAAACGGTTTCGTGCAGTCAATGAAAATAGTTATCACCCTCGAACGCCCAAACCTAATTGATTCCTTCTGGTTACGTGTGATAACGGACGAGGGTTAATCAAAAGCAACACTTAGAGGACCAATAAATTCGCCGTCCTGTCTTGTCTAAGGTGCATAATCTGACCGGATTAGTGATCAACCGGCTTTGTTCGGGGGGTCTTTCGTTTGTCGTAAATATACTGATATTGAGGAAAAGCATAGCGGGATCATTATAATAGTTGATTCGGTGTTGAGTTCAGTATTGTTCCGAGTCATTCGACTATTGAATAAGGTGGATTGATACTTTTAGACGATGCTGATCGAAACCTACGCTGTGTATGAAAGAGGTTATTAAAGGCAGTCCAATTGATTGAATAAAAATAATAACTATAGCGGGTCACAAAATTTCGTTAGCAAAAACTGGTTTGGATATTACTTATTGTAAAATTTCAGACTATAAAACCTTATGCCTGTAATCTACTACATCAAGTTTTTTTTTTTGAGCGCTTAGTGTTCGTTGATTCTCAACAATGCGCAGAAATCCACGAGTTTTTAGGAATGAATGATCTTTAAGGTTAATATCCCTTAAAAAAACAACCAGCACAGCACAAGTCAACGCATTAACTTTTACTGCCTGTAATTGCATAGGGGAACGGTTCGCCACTTCATCTCATGGCTCCTATTTCCATCCCATCAAAAACAAAGCAATGGAAAGGAATTTGATTTGTTTATTATTTTTATGATTTTTTCAGCAGTGAGCACGCATGTTGACAAAAAGAAGCGACGAATTTGGTGCCCAATTTCTTTGTTTAGCGATGAGATGGATATATGTACAGTGAGATGGAGATCGGAACAGTTCCCCTATATGTTCCATATGAATAGGAAACCCAACAAACATGAGACAAATATGTGATTACAATGTGTTATCAATGGATAACACTCAATGGATTCAGATGCTGCTGTATATAACTCGAGTCTGGTGGCCTCACAGTTAAAATAACTTTGAGCTCTATCGTCGATATCATTGAAAGCCGATAGTAACTGAGATTCGTAAACGGAGGTGCAAACAAGCGTTGGATTAATAATGTTTCCTGCGCATATGCACAACACATGTTTGAAATGAATAGCTATCACATTTGCGAAGAAGAATCTACGTGTCATTGTGGTATTTGAACCTACAACTTCTACATATACACTGCCGTGAATCGCGTATTTGTCCCATATGAATAGGAAACCCAGCAAAGATGGGGCAGATATGCGATTCACGGCAGTACAGGCTTGATAACTCCTATACTACAAGTCCAATTAGCTGTCTCGTTTCCGAAGATTACTCCAGTTGACCCACTCAGTGTGCGCAGCAAAACTTATTATGAAGATGCTTAGTGAATCGAAAAGAAAACAATAGAATTTACCAACATTTGTGTTATAGGTATATTGGTGTGTTTGTCAATCTCACGACATCAATTTCTTATACATATTTCTGCAACGTCAAATATGAGCCGAGAAACAGTTCAAATTACAATCAATAACTAAATAGTAACTCGGTTTGATTGGTTTTGGCTATCTAAAGACAGTTTTTATTCAAAAGAGCCCATGTTTCTAAAGGATAGTCAGAACTGGTCAACTATCAAATAACAGTCGAAGGCAAACATATCGTTTGGACCAAAGGTTAAATACGATTCGCCGCTATTCTAAGAAGGATGTTGCCAATTCATGTTCATGTATATTCTGACATAATATGATACTTTCGTTTTTGATTCAGTGCAACCTTCGAATATCAAAACGTATAAATCAAATCCCTTGCCTTGCAAATAACCTAGTTTGGCATACACGAACGAAAAAAAAAAACAGAAAACGGTATTTTGCCAAAAAAAAAAATCGTTAACTGTTGCCCCCCGAGCGAGAGTGCAACTAAATTGAAACAATGCCATTGCAGCCAGCGAAGCATTTCTCTAAATTTTCGTAGAGCGAGGCAATAACCTCGCTCGAAAATTTTCGAAACACTGGCATAAACCTTTACAGAGCAATAGGGTCATTCGCTATTTTTTTTCCTGAAAATTATTGTTTGTTAAATCGAAACGAAAATAGAAGGCATATAATAAATTTACTGGAGCTATAAAATATATAAATGGAAAGTCATTTGAGTTCTAGAAAATTTCGCAAGATCTATTCTTTGCTAATTGAATTAATCTAATTGCATTAAATCACATTGTAACAAATAATTTTATTTTAAAGTAGAATTATAGTTGCTGTAAAGCCTCATAACGCTAAATAAAACAGGACAAAAACTAGCTCTAACCCTACCACCACTAAATGGTCCCCGGTATTTATGGATACAGAATTTACATTTGCATATTTATTTACCATCGACTATGCCATAATTAAACCGCTGGCGCCCAATCTCTTGAATGGGTTTTCCCTCGTTCTACTACTGTTTTGAAGCTCCTAAAACCATCGGAATGTAATTGCTTGGTTTTTGGGTTGGAGTGTTGTTTTTGCTCTCCTGGTCCATACTAACTGCGTGAAACTCATTGAGCTGAACCGGAGAACGACTTTCTGACCATATCGTGTGGTGGGTATGTATCTTATCTTAATTTCTTTCGACTGACCGTTCGATGACGACAACCGGTTTCCCAGCGCCGCCAACCATTCAGCCTATACGAGCATTCCACAGTGGCGGAAGGCGCACTTGACTTGGACGCCACTGCTGGTGGTTGGTGAGCAATGTATATCGGTTGCGAAATTAATAGTGATAATTTCTTAAGTGTGCGAGAGGCTTGACTCCCAAGCAACATATCCATACCCAAGTTTTCAATCTCAAGTGACTCAACGGTGCTCAAGTTTTTAACCTCTACCGTTCGGTCAGGTTTTGACCTTGCAAAATTGAGTTTTCTGGTATTAAAACTGATTGGATCGAGAGTCTTGTTTTTCTGAATTAATGTGTTTTGATTTTGGATGTAATTAAGAAAATATGTTCTAGTATTAGACTTGGTATAGGTAAGACATCAGCTGGAGTGAGAAAATACGTATCGAGGGTCTGTTCACCAGGAGGTGCGGCTCAAATTGGTATTTAGCAGCGCCTGAATAACGAAACGCTACGCTGTATCGCGTCAGCTAGAATGAAGGAAGAAGAAAAATGTTATATTTGGCAATCGACCCGGCAACGAAATAAGGACTATGATTGTAAACTCAGTACCTGGAATGTTGAAACCCTTAATAAACTTGGACGAGTAAGCTTTGTGGCTCGCAAACTGCAGAAGATTGGAGTGAATGTGGCCGCTAAGTCTGACGGCCTAGATCCGGATAACGTGAACTCAGAGCCGTGGATTCCACGATCAACATTGCTTTCAAAAATAACACCTATTACAGCGATCTATGTGTTTTTTTTTTTTTTTTTCCTTGAGCAAGGGTAAACGGAAATCTGCAACCAGACACCTGAGGAGGTACTCAGGTAGTGTGGGGATGGGTATGTCATGTAACTCTTACCCGACCCACTAAAACCAAAACCCTTTCGCCAGTCCGTCCCCCGGCCCGCAATTAAGCAATACATCAGGGGGGGACTATTGAGAACGCTCACGCCTATGCTAACGCACTTGACGTCAATACACACAACATCGACTTCAAGGGTGGCTACCTCACCACCCGTCGATCGCAAGCTATGATAGTAACCTAGCGGTCCGTATCATAATCTCACGTTGGAAACGAGCACCCTGACAACAACCACCGCGCGCGAACCGCAATGACCTCTATATCTACATACTGAGGTCCCCGCAGCCCACCCGCGACATGTTGGTTGCGGGGTGAGCAAAGTGTTCACTGCATCACAGGTGCCCTTACTGCACTCGTTGGTTTTGTTCAAGACGCCACCACCGCTGCAGTTTCGACATAATCTGTTGAGATGCTGTGTTCACCGCATTCCATATAGCTTCTTCCCGGCACATCCTCTCGACGAGGTTGTCCGGGGTTGTATCCATACCACTAATAAGCAGCATGGTATTGCGTTCTACCTCGAATCGCGGGCATGCGAACATCACATGCTCTGCCGATTCTACCTCACCTACACATTCAGGACACTCCGCAGAATCTGCGAAGCCAAACCTGTGTAGGAATTTTTTAAAGCAGCCATGTTCAGACAATACCTGTGTTAGGTGGAAGTTGACTTGACCATGCTTCCTATCAACCCAGTTGGACACATCTGGAATCAGTCTGTGGGTCCAACGACCTTTGACTGCGGTGTCCCATGCTCTTTGCCATTTGAGCAACGAAGCTGCTCTCTTGACACGTCGCACTTGCACCGAGTCCCTTTCGTTGTAGCACTCCACATCCTCCTCTAGGAGTGTGTCTATCGGCATCATTCCAGCTATAACGCACACCGCCTCATATGATATGGTGCGATATGCGCTCGCGACACGTAAGCACATCAGCCGGTGTACTCTGATCAATTTCTTTACATTGTACTCGGCTTTTAGTGCTACGGCCCATGCCGGCACGCCATAACGGATGATAGACAATGCTACGCCAGCTATCAGCCTACGCACTTGACTATGCACCGCCGATCTGTTGGACATCATTCGTGATAAAGATTTTAACGCCAATGAAGCCCGCTGACATGCATAATCGACGTGACTCGTAAAATTGAGCTTATCATCGATCATCACGCCCAGATGCTTGAGAGACCTCACGGAGTTAACTGTGCAGGTCCCTACTCTTATCCTCGCCTGTTGCAGCCCATGACGGTTATGCACTACCACGACTTCTGTCTTGTGATGTGCAAGGGACAACCGCCTCGAGTTGAGCCATTCCTCCACTCTGCCAATCGCGTATGAAGCCTTCAGTTCGACTTCGTCGAGAGTGTCACCTGCTACTTCTAGCATTACGTCATCCGAGAAGCCTTCTAGCTTCACCAGGGCCGGAAGACTTAGGCGTAAGACTCCGTCGTACATAACATTCCACAGAACCGGTCCGAGGAGCGAAGCATGGGGGAAACCCGCGGACACTACGATCGACTTTTGACCGGCATCAGTGTCGTATAACAGCACCCTATTCTGAAAATAGCTTTTCAGTATCCTGCACAGGTAATCCGGAACTCTCAATCGGTGCAGGGAGTCAGCAATTGCTGCCCAGCTAGCATTGTTGAACGCGTTTTTTACATCGAGTGTAATCAACGCGCAGTACCTAATACCTCTTCTGTTTCGACCTCTCGCTATCTTGGCCGTATCCGTTACCGCTCGAATTGCTTCGATGGTAGAACGGCCCTTACGGAAGCCATACTGGTTGCTAGATAAGCCACCAGCACACTCTGTATAGGCCGACAATCTATTCAGAATGACCTTCTCTAGCAGCTTTCCAGCTGTGTCGAGTAGGCAAATTGGTCTGTATGCCGAAGGATCCCCCGGCTGTTTGCCAGGCTTCGGTAATAGCACCAATTTCTGCCGTTTCCATCGATCTGGGAAGTTTCCTTCGTCCATGCATCTCTGGAGGCAGCTCCTGAACATATCTGGATTGGCAAGAATGGCGTGTTTAAGGGCCAGGTTTGGAATACCATCCGGGCCTGGCGCCTTTTTGAGCTTAAGTTTTCTTGCGGCTACGATAAGCTCTTCGTTAGTCACTAGCGGTACCACGTCAACTGACTCGTACGGTGTAGCGGGCCAGTTCGATGATTCATGCCTCGGAAACAACCCATCGACTATTTTGGCCAACATCCCCGGAGATTTCTCAGGTGGCGTGGTATTGGTTATAGCCATCACCGTCCTGTATGCATCATGGATTGTCGTTTGCCATCCTACACAGCCGCTCGAAGCAGGCTCTCTTACTACATTTGATCTCGTAGTTCAGAGCTCTGCTCGCTGTCTGGAACACCCTGCGTCTCTCGACCTTTTCAGCGTCTGTTCTGGCACGTCGCAGCCTTCTCTTTGCTCTAAGGCAGGTTCTACGAAGGTCTGCAATTGTGTCAGTCCACCAGTACACAGGTTGCCGATTTCCGGGGGGTTTGGTCCTCCTAGGCATCGTCACATCGCATGCACGGGTTAGTACATCGATTAACTCGTCGCCACTTAATCCCGTTGTTCGCGTCTCCCATCGTAGTGATTCTTCCATGAGTTCTGGGTTGAACTGCGAGGTGCGCCATCCTAAATCGGCTTTACCGATCCGCCTTGTGGTTGCTACGGGGGTATACCGGATCACAAAACGGATTTCCTGATGATCGCTGGAGGTTTGCCCCTCATGAACTTCCCATTCTGGCTCCACCGTCCATCCCGCGCTGCAGAAGGTCACATCGATGCATGAATCACCGCTCGGTCCCCTGAACGTTGGCACTTGGCCTTCATTCAGCAGGACTACGTTTAGTACCGCTAGCGACTCTAGCAGGGTATGACCTCTGGCGTTTGTGGACCGGGATCCCCAGTCCACTGCCCACGCATTGAAGTCGCCTGCTACAACTAACGGTTTTAAGCCAGTTAGTCTTGATGCAAGAATATCTACTACCCAGTAAACTGCACTATACTCCACCTGGGAGGACAGTAGCAGCTACAAAAGTAAACACCGTTTACCTTTGCTATAACGAAACCCTCATCGTCAGGGTGATGATATTATCTCCTGGATGGGATATCGCCCGCAAGTCCAGATGGCCACCATCTGGGACTTATCCGCAATCCAACTACCGTTACCGGCAGGGGATGCGGTAAGGATCGGACAGCAAGGCTACATCAGCTTTACACTCAGTAACCGACTGTTGTAGCAGCAATTGAGCCGCCTCGCAGTGGTTCAGGTTAAGCTGTGTTACCTGCGTGTCTGGGTCCTTCTAGAGGCCGGACAAGCCTGGACACCGGTGAGGTGTCTGTTGTCTGTACCAGGGGACAGATCAGACACCTTGGTGCAGCCTGACAGGTGCGAGCTTGGTGGCCTTCAGCTCCACACCTACGGCATAGCTTACTGCGATCAGGTCCTTTACAGTCATAAGACTTATGACCGTTGCCAAGACACCTGAAACAGGTCTGAAGTGGTTGGCTTATACTTAGCGGACATACCGACCAACCCACTTTCAGTTTAGCCTTATCCATTACCTTTTTGGCCTCAGCCTGAGGTACTTGGAATGAGGCAACCTGCATTCCCGCGAAGCTTTGCGTAACCGACCCGTAGATTCCTGGATCTCGACATTGCACTGATCTCTCAGTGCGTCGACCAGGTCTCGAGCCTCGGTTACTTCATCCAGGCCCTTGCACTGGATGTTCGAAACTGGACATAGGGCTCTTACTTGAACCCCATCGCCCAGGACTTCCTCTGTCCACCATTTGTACTCAGAACTCTTCTGAGCAGCATCCCGCTTCAAGACGCGGATCATCTCGCCTCTCCGCGTCCTTCGGATGCAGTTGACATCCTCTCCTAGGCCAGCGAGTTTGTCATTAACTCTCATGGCCTTCAAGACTTCGGCGTAGCTCTTGTCGTCAGTACTGACGATAATCGCCTCACCTCTATCTTTACGCTTACCACTGACATTGGAAGGTTCACCCGTCGTCTTCTGGGCTCTACTCCTTCTTAACAGTGGCGCGTATCGCTCCGCCTGCCGCTTTCTCTGCGGTCTGCTGTCGTTGTCGTCTCGCCTTCTTGGGGTTCACGACTTCCCTCCAGGGTAAGTCTTCCTCCCGGCGAGCTTCAGTGGTCCTCACTGGTGGAGGCACTGGGTTCAACGGCTTGGGATGACCATCCTTCTGCTCGACCTTCTTCCTTTTCGCTGACTTCGGGGCTGCGGAATTCTCGACAGCTGTTTTCAGGTTCGCCTCCTGCGTAACCTTACTCAGCTTCGGGGTCGCTCCCGTTACAGCCATCCTTTTGCGGAGTTCCTCGACCTGGCTCTCCGCCAGTCGTTTGCCCTCGGACAAGAGACGAATTTTCAATTCCGCCTCCTCTTTATCCTTATCCGCCTGCTTCCGCTCCTTGACGAGTTTGCGGAGCTCTTTCTCTGCACTCTTACTGGCCTCTAGTAGGGACCTCCACTCCGTTTTGGCCTCAACTACTAGGGCACAGAGTGCCTGTACAGCAAGTTTCAAGTCCTTGCTGTAGTTAACCCGGTTGTCTAGGAAGGACATAATCACGTCGGATACTTCCGTGACTACTTCCATCGTGTGACCACCGCGTTCTTCGTGGTTCGCCATCACAGATTTGATGACGCGGGTCAGGGTAGGGCCGTCCATCTTTACTTCAACCGGCACCTCCTCAGACCCTCCACGGGCTTCACCATCGCCTTCCCCGGCGATCTTTGGGGAGACCTTTTCCAGGCCGCTGCGTCTGGTGAAAGGGTTCTCCTTACCACCATTCGCTTCACCTCCTTCCTTCGTCGTTTTTATTTTAATGGGATTACTCATGTCTGATGGGTCCTCCTTGCGGCTGCTATCAAACCCTGCTGGTGTAGTCACCTTCACGATCCCATGGTTATCTATATATACCTTGCGGCATGCAGGGGAGGCCATGCGAGGGTTGACACTTTCGTGTTCAGAGCCAGATCAGCGCTAGTCAGGGAAAAGCATCTGAGTTTACTCCCACTCAGCTGCCAGCTGAGCGACAGAATTGTACCGCGTGCTGCAAGGCCAGCCACGGGTTTAGGGGACGGAAGACAGCCTGGCCATTAGCCCATTCGCCGTTTCAGGTCGGTGTCACCCGGCCTTACTAAGAGAATAGAATAACCAGACTACCAGCCCTCGCGTTCACAATATATCTCAATATCCAAAACAAGACCAATAACATGCAACCAGTATACCATAATCAGGATCTTACTGGAATCAATCCTGATGTGCCAATGGCACTCCCCTGGGCTTGTGCTTTTGAAGCGGCACACAGTCGCTTTGATAGAGTCTGCTTACGGGCACTTGTGGTTTTGGGAGGATTTTAACAGAGCCCACTGCTAAATCCCACCACGCCCTAGGCAGTTCTCCCTGACTCGCAGACAGCTGGGGAGGGGTCGTCAAGCCCTTGGACATGGTCCATGCTGTCCCTACTGTCCCTGCTGCCCCCGATCTAAGTGTAGAGGATAGGGTGTGTGCTGGAGTGCATATGGCCAATGTAAAAGATTTTCCATCCATTTGGACGACTGCTCGCTTTAGCCGTGACCTGGGCCCAGGTCAGATTCCTGTCGACTTCCTTTATTTCTTTGTTGAGGCTACGTCGCAAGTGCTGCCGCATTCAAGCCCAGCGCTTACTTGCAGATTTCGTCTCCGTTCTTTCGTAATGTATGACCGACCCACCTCCATTTACGCTCTAGAATTTCTGTTTTGGTTTTTGGTGGCATCGTCGATGGAGCACAGCATTAGAGATCCAAGTGTGAAGCCATCAGGCTCAAATTATCAAACGTGGACTCGCAGTTTTTGCGTGATCTCTGCTGATACACACCAAGTCTCACTGGTGTTATATATTGAGTGGAATATTCAAAATTTGGTGCGTTGACTAATCTGATTGGATCTACATATGTTTCGTAAACTCGCAAAAGCAGCCCTAGCCTTCTTGATCCGTGCTCCTATGTTGATCTCGGTTTCGCGATCCGACGTTAACTGGCTGCCAAGGCTACTGTAAAGTTGGAGGGGTTGTTCGTGTTGACATCCAACGATGTGGACTTATTGACGTTGATAGTTAGACCCGCCGTAGAGGAGCGTTCGGTTAGGTCGTTCAGCTTACTCTGCACATCAGAGCGCCGTTGAGCGAGGAGTGGAACGTCATCAGCCAATTCGAAGTCGTTTAGGTGCTCCATGGTTATAGGCTGCCATAACAGCCCGCGGTTTGGTTCACGGTCAATCGCATCTACAAGAATCTCGTCGATTACAATGAGGAACAGTAACGGTGATAGAATACATCCTTGCCTCACACCAGCAACGACCCGGATATGGTCGGACAAGACCCCATTGTGCAGCACTCTACACGAAAAGGCTTCGTACTGTGCCTCGATGAGGCCGATGATTTTCTCAGGAACCCCCCTGCCTCTCAGGGCGCCCCACATATTCTCGTGATTGAGACGGTCGAAAGCTTTTTCGTAGTCAATGAATACCAAGTGAAGGGACTCTTGGAATTCGTTGACCTGCTCCAGAATGATACGGAGCGTGACAATATGGTCCACATAGGATCTTCCGGTACGGAATCCGGCCTGCTGCCGCCGGAGAGTCGCATCGATCTTCTTCTGAATCCGGGCTAGGATAATTTTGCATAGAACTTTGAGAACGGTACACAGCAACATAATGCCTCGCCAGTTATCGCATACAGTCAGGTCACCCTTTTTGGGCACCTTCACTAAGATACCATGCTTCCAGTCGACCGGGAAAGTTGCGGTGTCCCAGATATTACGAAATAAACGATGCAGTAGTTGAGCAGATGTCATGGGGCCAGCTTTGAGCATCTCGGCTGATATGCGATCGACCCCTGGGGCTTTATTCGATTCCATGCTTTGGATGGCTGTTTGAATCTCTGGCAGTGATGGAGCTTCGGTATTGACGCGTGTTATACGTCGGATCCTAGGCAGATCATGCCGAGGTGGTGATGGCCTGGCTGGCACTTGAAAAAGTTGTTCGAAGTGCTCGAACCAGCGTTTCAGCTGGTCACTTGGGTCGGTCAATAACTGATCATTCGCATCTTTTACAGGCATCGTTGCATTCATCTTCGTCCCGCTTAAGCGTCGCTAGATATCGTAGAGGAGGTGAATGTCCACGGTTGCGGCGGCTCTCTCTCCTTCGTCGGCTAATACGATGATATATTTATGCCCTGAGAAGTCGAGAAAATTTCCAACCCGAGAATTTCCTAGACCAGGCCGGAAATCAAACCCAGCCATCTTCAACATTGTCTTGCTTTATAGCCGCGCATCTTACCGTATGGCTGAGGAAGGCCACAGCGTCACAACGTTACAATATCCAACGATTGTCGGCGGAGGAGTGTCGGGTGAGTACCACCAGTAGCTCTACGAACGTATCAGTGCAAGCAACGCTACCGACAACATTAACGATCTATGGGAGTCGATTCATGGATGATGTGCCGAAGCGACCCATCACCGGTTGTTTGGATGTGGAGTGTCAAAGATTGATAGATGAGAAAAACGTTACCAAAAGCCGGATGGCGGTGTCGGTTACCCGCTTCAATAGGAAGCAAGAACAACCGAAAAACTAACCCATCGCAGGGAGAAACAAAAATATGAAAAACAAGCGATTACTGAGACACGGAAAAATGGAGCAGAACGATATGCGGAGGTTTTATGCGACTGTCAAAAATGTGCGGAGAAAGACAGCACCATCTTCCATCATGTGCAACGACCAAGAAAGGAACCGAAGCGGTGAAAAACAATAAGGCTACGTGAAAGGACCAGCTCCCCACTGAGCTTCTCAAACATGGGCAGCTTTGCGAACTTCTGCTTCGTATTATGTCGAAAATATGTAAAAAAAAAAAGATAAATTGCTTTCTATATAGCTGGTTGGACGGCCTTATTTGCTCCCTTTTTGAAAAAGAACACAGCCTGGAGTGCGCCAATTACCGGAGAATAACCATCCTTAATTCGGCGTATGTTCCGAATAAAGGAGGGTTATTCCCCCTGAATGTATAAATGCTGCTGCTGCTTTCCAGCTGCTACAGTCGCGTAGTTTGCGAACGAATACGCTCTCTATACTACCCTGATTATTTAGAAGGCTTTATACGGCCATGAAATATGAACGTGGATGAAGACTGATCAGAGAGCTTTCGAAGGATTTGAGCTGCTCGGAACTCGGCGGTAAACAGGAATAATTTACACCAGATGTATTGGACACTTGACACTGGGGTTGATAAACGGGCCAGCTCATTCCTCCTAGGAAACGACAGCAGACAACAGCTCGACAGTTAGCAAATTAATCGGTTAACTCTAGCCTTGAGAAAGGCTGTTTGCGGACAGCTCCGCGGCAAGAAGGAAAGCCACAGTTTTAACTTATTTACTACTGTATTGACCAAAACAAAGTTACAAACTACATGAATGAATGAATGAAATAGGAAAAGCACACTTCTTTAATGGTGGAAATACTGCATCGGATGCAGATATCTCGCTTACTGACGATTAGAGGCGTTGCTTCGGTAAAAGTATGCGTGGATGTGTTTGTCGATCGGTGACATAAGCAAACCAAACAAACGATAGTATGCGTGTAAGAGATAGAGTGATAGATACTGAATCTGTTTGCATGTGCAGAAACTGCGAAAAGACGCAAAAATGTATAAAGGGATGAATATTGTGAAACACATACAACACGGCAGACTACAGTGGATTGGACATGTTGTTCGTATGTCGGAAGAGCGTCAAACGAAGATAATATAGAGTAGAGAATCCGAAATACTATCACTTGAAAGAAAAATACAGAATGTTTGTGCCGAGTGATTATCAGCTACAGCCCGCTGTTGGCAAACCGAGTTTGCTATCCTATTCTTGTCTTTCTGATTCAGAGGCATCATCATAGGCAGGGAGGGGCAGAGAAAAATAGAAATCAAATGAATCTAACTCAGCAAGTGCTGTTGATAAAGGGCTGGAGCTGACCGTAAACATCGTGGTAGGCCGCATATACGATGACTTGTTGCAGTTGAAAAGAACCTGAGTCCCCTAAACGTTTAGGGCGACTGGCAGCGATTGGCCCAGAATTGAATCCAGTGGAGAAGCATACTCCATTCGGCGTAAGATCATCGTGGAGGATGAAGTTTCTTCCCCTAACAACAATTCGCAAACTATCCCGCATCATAAAACTTGAATTTTACATTTCTCTTAAACCGCGTAGAACTTATTATTTTGCGGCTTTGGCTGTGATATATCAGAAAAGAAGAAAGAGGATCAAGTCTCCTTAATCTGCCCTACATTTTATTAAAGCATGAAAAAGACATCATCATCGCTAGGTAGTAATAATAAAGATTTTTGTACAAAAAATAATCAATTTGCAATCGATTCTATATTTTATACCATTGGAAAAAAATTTTGTGTACATGTTGGAGAAATGAATCCACAAAACGGACTTGATTTTTTCCTCATTACCTGGCTGTTATAAGACACTAATCTTGCGTAAAGTATTTTTATTGTGTTTTATTTATTTATCATACATGAATCGTCTTCAGCTTCTTGTTATTTTACCCATCATGCTATCAGACCAATCTTCTTAATCAAAAGCACACCTTTCGCACACGAGCGAATTATTTCGAGTCACAAAAACACTAATCTTTTTCGTCTCGTCGATTTTTTTCTTTCGCCTTATTTCAGGATCAGTACGAGAACCTGGCGACACATACACAGAAAGGGATTGATTTTTTAGAACGATATGGTAATTTTATTCGTGATCGCAGTGCCATCGAAGTCGAATACGCCGGAAAGCTAAGGTGAGTTGTGTTTGGGGTCTCTCGGAATGACTTTGTAATCGAGTGTATAAATCTTTCTGATGCTGTTGTGCTGTGGTCTAAGAGCAGGATGATTTATGCGATGGGACCCGGTTAATTATAATTCCCGATGACGACGGCCGCGTGTGCGACGAAACACGTTTTACGGATGCATATTTGTAGTTTTGTTTGGGTTTGGCAAGGTTGTTATTATAAGATCTTTAGAGGAATGATTTATATTTGCTGGTGTGTTTCTGCTTTTAAAACAGGTAGCTAGCAGGTGACAATGACTTGAAATTCGAGACTTTTTTGTTAGTTTGTTAAACAATGTGAAACCAACAAAAAAAAGTGATATCCTCTTCCTCCTTGCCGTGGAGGGTTACACCATATTAAACTCACGAAGTTGCCATGTATGAATAACATCGACTATGCATCGTGCAATCTGAAATCTTTGAATTATCAGGAACGATTTTTTTAAATTTTTACTCATGAAACCATTTTTTTAGAATTCCATGAGTTGTGTTGATACGAATTGATTAGTCATGTTTTAAAGACCATTTTTTTCCGCGGGTTAAGTCTTAACTAACTAAGCTACCAGGAAGCTCAAGCGAGATGCCACAAAATATGTCATTTGGCTTTTCTAACATAAGCATCGTTTGTTACTTTTATATATGGTCTAGTGCTCAAAAAAAACCCATCAGGCCGAGCATCAGAGATCAAAATCATAATCGCTGCATTTTGGGCACTTGAACTCATTTTTATGATAAGAAAATTATTTTGAGCTTTTTAGTGGAATGTTTTCACCTGTCATAAGACAAGTTTATACAATCCCATTGAATTCCACCAGTTAATTGTATCTTGACAGATACGTATTTCGACCTCAACAGTAAGGCCGTCTTCAGTGTCTCGTACTTGACTCGACTCGGCTCATTTTTATGACCGACGTATTATTCGTTTCGTTAAGATCAGCACTATTTAACACTTTTTCCGAACCATATCTTACCATGGGGACTGAACCTTTTCTCATTAATTTCCGATCTACAGATAATACCTTTATAACAAAAGATAAAACAGACCTGAAAAAAAAACAAAAATGGTGTAGCGGAAAATGCTTTCACTTCCCAAAACATAATCATTAACTCAGAGAATAATCTAAAAATAGATAGTAAAATCTTTTAGTATCTTATGTATTTATCTCATACTTCTTTACATATTTTCAACATCTTAAGGAATCTACATAATCATTTACCACATAGAGTCGCTTTCAAATACCTTATCCAGCTCGGGTTGCATCAACCACGTTATAACCTCTCATGTTTCAGTCTCATATGCGTTGTGCGATGATAGTCCCACAGTGTCAGCCCCATTGCTCTTTTGGCAGCCCCACGGTAGGTTCGGTGCATTAAACATTCAAGGCTAATTGCAGTCGGCAGCACTTCGTTTTCACTCCTACGAAATACCGGTGCTCAAACTCTCCAATCTAGTTGGAGATATTTATAATTACATCGTGAGCAGGCACAAACGAAACGGACCCGGCTTAATATGAAGCTCTACAGCAGCCGTGAACCATATGTTTCAAATTGAAGTGCAAAACGCTCCACCACCACGTAGGGCGTATCAAGTTTATTAACACAAAACGCACATATATCCTAGGCAAAAGGCGCAAAATGTATATTTAGAATCAACTCGAACTTGGCAGTGCGCTTGTTATTGATGGTAGGTCTAACGCATCTGCCGTCTCTGGTACCACTGGAAAAAGATATATTGATTATATTGCATTGGTAAATATGCTGCCTTAGTTGATAAGAACTTGGTATGTAAAAGGATTTCGCGCCAATTATTCGGTTGCATTCCTTGCGACGATGTGTCCATAATTATCCAAGATCAGGTAGGGATTTCTACTTCTTCTCAGTTATTGGAACTATTGGAACATTCCCTTAGTTCAGTTCAAATAACTGAGCTGTGGCTCTTATTACCTCCACATGGTTTTCCGGCGTAACCAAATAGGCTGATACGTGCAAAGCTTGATACGAAATCTTATTTTCGTATTTGTAATGAACTGTTAACCTTTTCGACATAAACTATTTAATTGCTAGTTTCCTATAACCAGCCACCAAGGGGCCATCCACAAAGTACGTCACGCTTGTAGGGGGAGGGGGGGTTCCGAACAGCGTGACGACTCATACAAAAAATTTAGAGTTTTAATACAAATAGTATGACGAAGGGGGGAGGGGGGGTTGAAAATAGCCACATTTTGCGTGACGTACTTTATGGATCTTCCCCAAGAGCTCATGTACTCTTAATGAGTAGTAGTGTAACATCCAAAATGTAATAAGCATCATAGGAAGTTGAATCAGGATATAACATCCAAAGTGAAATAGGCGTAATAAAGCATTAGTTCCAATACGATGGTAGTACTGGTAAGATTGTCAATGTACTGTCAATTGTGGTAACTTGCAACTTTTTAGCAATCCGATACATGTTGCAAGGTTATTTGTTTATTATTTTTTAACCTGGCTCAACGCTATCAAATGTTAGTATCTGTTTTGACGTACAGCTCCAATTTGCTGTACAGCTCATATTTTTAGTCCGTTTCGTTGACAAACATTTCTTAATAGATTTTTGCTTAAAATTGAAGTTTGACAAACATGTTTTGTTTTGTCCTACTCAGATGATATTTACTCAACGCGCATAACTCTCATTCCTCAAAATATCAACGAACAAAACTGCATAGTACCTACCATAGTGATTCATTTATGTTTTGGACATTTATCGCAATATGTGACGATTTGATATTTTAATCCAAAAAGTGTGAAGGGAGGAAGGGAGGGCTGAAATGGTTAGGTTCCAATTATTATCTCATAGTTTCTAATCCAGCGGTTCTCAGCCTGGGGTCAATGTACCCTTGGGGGTACCTTCGCTGGCCCTACGGGTACCTCGGACAGGAATGCGTAATAGAAACTTTTTGATGAAGTTTTGATTCTAAACATTGGCGTAAATAAGGGGGGGGGGTTTGGAGGGGGTTAGCCCTCCCTTGAAAAAAATTAGCCCCCCTAGGATTTGAAAAGTTAGTTAGTAGTAATATCAGTTTTCAACATGTAACATTAATGAATTACCGAAAAAGTTTGAAGACAAAAGAGTTATCCCCCTATTCACCCTATTCATACAAGCACAGGAAGCACGAATAGTCATCAAATCGTCATCATTTTCATCATTAAATGCTTAGCTTGTTTTTCTACAACAAATATAATTTTGATAAAATATCACCGGCGCGTGCTTACTTGCAATCTGCATGCTGATACATTTACAGTTACATCAAACAACTGAGAACCGAAATACGCCGCTCCGAAATTACGAGGTGACAATGCTAGAAAGAGACAAAAGATACGAAAAATAACACGGTGTGTAGTGCCTTCCCGACACACCTTAATGATATGAGTGGAATAAAAATTAGCTGGTTTCTCATTTCTGAGAAAGATTCCCATAAGCATCCGGAAAGGATTCTCATTACACAGAACCCGAGAGAAACTCCCATTGGAATTCTCATTGGAATCTCTTAAGTTTTCATAAGACGAGTTAATACAAGTTATGCCAAGTGAAGACATTCCACTAAAAAGCTCAAAATATTTTTTCTTATCTCTAAAGTATTCCTTTCAGAATCATCGAAGTATTCCAATCGGAATCCAGAAGAATTCACACTGGATTCTTTTCAGTATCGCTGAAGGATACCTTTGGGAATCCATGAAGGATTTGCTCTAGAATCTTTCGTTGATTTGGTCCGGAATCTTTCCAGAATCGTTCGAAGATTAGTTTAGGAATTCCTTGACGATTTGTTTCAGAATCCTGCGACGATTTAGCTTCTTAACCTTTGAAGATTTAATTGGAGTCTCCAACCTCGGAGTTTTGCCTCGGATCCCTCAATGATCTGCCTTTGGATCTCTACACCCAAAAACAAATCTGGCAATCATTGTATAAAATCTTTGCATATACAATTCTGTAAGCTTTTTATACAAATATTGTATTAAAATAATACAAATCTGTATTATTTCAATACAAAATTGTATAAAAATCTTCCGAAATTGTATATGCCAAATTAATATACAGATTTCTGTAAGGCTCTTCTGCAGAACTGTATTAAAATCTGCCATCCGCTGGTTGGGTTTAGACGATAAGAAATCCTTCTGACGATTTGCTTCGGAATCATTCGATGATTCGTTTCGGAATACTTTGTTTGCTTCAGAATTTCTCAAAGATTTAGTTCAACGATTTTTTTGATCCGATTTGCTTCGACATCCTTTGATGATTTGCTCCGTAATCCCTCAGCGATTTGCTTCAACAACCTTGGCGGATACTCTTCGGGATCGCTGAAGTATTCTTTTCGGAATCCCTGAAGTATTAATTCGGAGTCGCTCGACAATTTGCTTCGAAATCCCTCGACGGATTGCTTCGGAATCTTCCGAGGATATGCGTCTTCATCCTGGAGGATTTCCGACGGAATCGCTGGAATATTCCCGTCTGAATTCCTGGAGGATGAAGGATCTCTAGAAGATTTGTCGCTTTTTACGTTGTTCCAGCGCTCGCACTTTCGCATCTACGCTAGACGTCCCGGTGCGGGTAGTCGAGTTGTTTTAGTCGGATTTGTCCAATTGTTTGCTGGGACGAACCGTCTTTTTGGCGTCCTTCTGCTTTTGGTACTCCTAAGCCTTCTCCTTACAGGCTTTGTTTTGGCAGTACCACATCTTCGGTAGTTTTTCTTCCGGTAGTCTCACGCAGCGTGTGGAACCACGCGGAACATCCATTACAACCGAGTATTGTTGATAGACCACATGCCCCAGACGGAGTTCCTCTGGGGTTTATCAATGGTTTCGGAATCGGAAGCCATTTTGTGGACGGACTCACCCATCGACATCTCGGGAGAACTTGGAATTCCTGGAATATTCCCGTCGAAATCCCTGGTGGGTTCCCTTCATCACTCGCTTCATGATCCCAGGAGGCTCCCTTCGGTATGATTGGAGAATTGGTTGAACCGTATTTGTCACATTACCACTGATAATTTGATGAGGTGTTAAAATGTACGGGAATTTTTGAAAAGAGGCTCAATTTCGAGAAAATAGATAAAGGGACTATATAGTCCCCCATCGGAGGTAGTTACGCCAATGAAAACTTTGTACTGTACATAATATGCATGACGATTAGTTAATCAAATACTTTTGAATCCTACTTATCCCAACCAGCACAATTTATGAAGGGCTGTGGGATAAACGATCAAAATGACAAAACGTCGAATTTATTTTTTTTAAATCTTTGATCCTCCTGATCGAGACAAAATGTTAATTCATATGTTAAGAATATATTTCTGAACTAAAATCAAGAATCTGAAGACGAAAGTCTCCATGTGAGAGCCCTGGAGGCATTTTTCTGGAAAGCTCAGTAACTTCATTGCAAATGACTAGGAATCCTCCTTTCAAGAGGCTTATCAAGATGCTTGGAGAGCTCCTATCAAGAACATCGGGAACCTCCTTTTAAGAGGCTTGGAAGCATTCTTTCAGAAAGCTCGGAAGCCTACTTTTAAAACGCTCGGAAGCCTTCTTTCAAGAGTTTCAGAATTCGTCTTTCAAGAGGCTTCTCAACATAAGCGTCCTCTCAACATCTCAGAAGCCTCTTTGTAAGAGGCTCGGAAGGCTCTAAAAATCCTCAGTCTTATAATAAGCTTGATGTATAAACGTAATTTGAATTGGAAAGTTTAAAAAGTTCTAAATGGTATCTCTAAAGAAAATTTTTGAGAACCGCTGTTCTAATCAATCAAATCACAAGATCGGTTATCCTTCCGGGACTCGCATAAGCCTGGATCACTCACGCAGTCCCACCACTCTTGTGTGTTTTTTCGAAGGTGTTATATGTACTTTTTGCAACGGTGTAATTCTCGGAAGGTGAGGTAAGATGCATGGCGCATTTTACATATCCCATTAGAGTTCCAGGTTACGATGCTCGTGGAGGACCAACGCGCACTCGGAGTTTTCGAAAGGAAAGTGCTGCGTACCATCTATGGTGGGGTGCAGATGGCGGACGGTACGTGAAGGAGGCGAATGAACCACGAGTTGCATCAGCTGTTGGGAGAACCATCCATCGTTCACACCGCGAAAATCGGACGACTGCGGTGGGCCGGGCACGTAGCCAGAATGTCGGACAATAACCCGGTGAAAATGGTTCTCTACAACGATCCGACGGGCACACGAAGGCGAGATACGCAGCGGGCAAGGTGGATCGATCAGGTGGAAGATGACTTGCGGACCCTCCGTAGACTGCGTGGCTGGCGACGTAGCCATTGACCGAGCCGAATGGAAGACTCTTATATACCGCACAGGCCACTTCGGCCTTAGTCTGAATAAATAATAATAAATAGTGTTCCAGGTTACGATGGTATTTTTATTAGCTTGCTCTGCCTCATTTATCAACAAACTTTGAATTTGAAAATATTGCAACACATCCCATTTGGCGGTACCATGTTTGACAGGCGTGTCAGTGTCCTGGTTTTAGTTCTCGCACGTAAACTGTCAAGTGTTTATTTTAGAAACCAAAATAGATATACAAGATTTAGAATATCGTAAAGTTTTGAATGAAATATTCCATTCATCTATTTCAAAATAGATACAACAAGTATGTGTTCTGCGTAATAAGCGCATGAACCAATATTCGTGGTCAACGATAAATAAACAAATTATGTGCGAAATTCCGAAACTCCCACCTCTCCCCCTCTGTTCAGCAGTTTTGACCAACAATTGAATACGCGTTTTGTAGCTGTATGCCCACTTCTGGTTTGTTTTTTCTCGACTGATTAGTTTCAAACAGTATGAGTCATTAAGATTCAATCCATGTCATTGATCAAGTAGGCAGGAAGGTTAAATATTTCTTATGGCTTTTTTAGCCTATTCAGACTTTAAGCTTTAACAGTATCTTCATCTAAAACGTGCAGCAATGACGGATTTAAATTAAACAGCCATTATTAGTTCTTATTTCAGATGTATAGTGGTGATTGGATAATTATTACCATAATGTATTCTTAACAAACGTTAATACGGTTATATTATTGAAGATAGTTTGTTAAAAACATTGATATTTTGACATTTTTCGCGAAGGAAAGTAAATTCGAATTTCAGATGATTTCAATTTTACTGAAATATGCAAACAATCGCAATTTAAAAAGTTCTTCTTCTTCTTCTTCTTCTTATTGGCATTACATCCCCACTGGGAAAGAGCCGCCTCGCAGCTTTGTGTTCATTAAGCCCTTCTACAGTTATTAACTGAGAGGTTTCTAAGCCAAGTTACCATTTTTGCATTCGTACACAGATAGAAATAGTTGTTGAAATTTCATAATGAAAGTGATGCACATAAAGGGAATGCCAAAAAGTGTAATTTCAAATGATATTTTTCGCTTGAATTTATGCAATTTGTATTGCATTATGTCACTATTTATTCGATTAAGTGGTACAATGCCATACAAATTGCATACATTTAGGGCGAAATCGTTGGAAAAAAGATTCATGTATGCTCAGAATAGTATAATTTTCCGAGTCTGTATTTTTACACGCTGATTAGTTTTCATTATTTTTTCTGTGTATATCATGAAGCTAATACAATGATACTTTTATGCCCAGGGAAGTCGAGACAATTTCCAAACCGAAAATTGTGTAGACCAGCGCCAGGAATCGATCCCCAGCCACCCTCATCATGGCCTTGTTTTGTAGCCGCGCGTCTTACCGCACGGCTAAGAAGGGCCCACAATTAAGTTCGCAACAAAAATTTTATTACGTATTTGATTTGTATATAAAGGAACAATGGCAATACAGCTAGCCTTATTGTTGTTTTTTTTTTCAGCGAAAATAAACTTTCCTTATGGGCGCAAATAGTTTAGCTCTTTTTTTTAGCACTTACTTTACTTTATTTTCTCGCAACAGGTCGCATTCGATGAGGAATGCTGACCAATTGTTTCCTATTGAGAATTGGCCGGATCAAACTATGAGCTCAAAAGTTGTGGCCAAAATACTATTTTTTACAAATAGCGAATAAAATTGCTTATTTTTTGGCACTCATCCTTTACCATAATGCTCGCAATAAGTAGGATTTAGTGAGGAATCCTGTCTCATAGATCGGACCCTGAGTTCAAAAGTTATGGACAAAATACTATTTCTATGGGCAACATTACCGCTAGGTAAATTTAGCATTAACCGATTTGTCAGCAAGTTACAACAAGTTACATTCGACGATGGGTTCATTTAAATGAATAGATAGATTTTTGTATTCCAGAGTTATGAGTAAAACCCTGTAAAAAAACAAATTACTCTAACTTCGAAGAAATCGAAGAAAAACTGGTAACAATTATTAATGAAAGTGGAAAATGTTCCCAATCCCCCTATCAAAGCCACTTTTGACCTACTGTTACACACTTTTTATGCATTTCCTAATGAACAAAAATGGTCGCATCATGGCTTGTTTTTTTTTCTCTCTTCAATCATTGTTTATTTATTTAGCATCTTCAGTCCAGTCACGCGTAACACACAAACAAATTTACGAGTACTTTTGTTTTCATCCTCATTTGCTTGGTATTTGTACAAATAAAAACTACACGAATAATATAAAACAGTGCGACAATCTCCCATCGTCATCAGTATCGTAATTGTTGGTGTAGTCGTCGCCGTTGGAGTATTATGAAATTAGCACAGGCGGGACAGCAGTAGCCAGTCTGCATATTGCTGGCTGTGTGCTATGCATAGTAAATTGCGATTATGTCAGACCCATTGTAGGTTTTGCTTAAATTGGAGTAAGATTGTTTATAGTGCGTCTGTTTTGCCTTTCTCATCCAATGGAGTCAAAGACTGTAGTTCTCAAAAAACCTTGATTGATCCACCTAGCATTGTTGCTACCTTTCTCGTGCATTAGATTTATAGGACTAATTCGAGTTAGATTTTTTTTAGCGTTTTTTGGGTATAAAAATAGTATTTTGGCCAAAACTTCTGAGCCCATATTTCAATTATCAATAGCAAACAATGGGACAGGATTCCCCGTCAAATGGAACCTGGAACCGCTGCATTGAACTGACATGTAATATATAGGGCACTGCACGGAAACATCTCTTTCTCTTTCGTTCTTCATAAATTTTGACGTTTACTGGCCTTGTTGTTTTCTAAATTCTTTGCAGCGAGAAAGAGACAAAGCAGTCCGTGCAGTGCCCTATAGGGTATCTGTTCCTATATCAATAACAATAAGGCACATAAAGTACATTAATTTCTCACCAAATTATCAAGAACCGTGAGAATAATTATGCTCAAGTCACATAATATTTAATTGAGAACAATTTGGTGACTTCAAAAATGTTATTTATATCACATTTATGAAGTATTTAACTGAAAAACATCACCGCTATGTACCCATTTCAATAACATTCAAAAACAGTTAATCCTATGCCTGTACCTATTTCAATAATACTATTTCCAACATAAACTACACACACTATTACTCGTGTGTATACGTAACGATATGATTGCAGTGATGCCGAATTCTTCGATGTTTTGTATTTATGTTGCAACAACTGAAATATTATTGAAAATATAATTGCAACATTAAAGTTTTTATAGCAGTTTTCCATCTTATCAATTCAATTCTATGTTTGTCATAATTTATCTTTTCGATATAACTTATTTTACAAACATGAGAGTTGAATTTCACAGTGAAAGTTCATTCAAGCATTTTTGAAATAAAAATCTAGGCCGGCAACCCTTCAAAGTACTGCAGCCATGTAAACAGTTTGGAATACGGACAAGGATAATTTAGACGTTGTTCGAAATAAACCTATATCAAACTATAGGAAATCGCGTTGGTTTTTCAAATTTAATTATCTTTATAGTGAAAATGTGATGTGCTTTATGTGTTGTGAAGAGAATTTTGAAAGGATACATTTATGTAAGCTTGAAATTGAGTGGAAAACAACGGCGTGAAAACAAATGAATCTGCTAGTAGCAATCGAGCAGTGCATGAAACCAACAGCTCAGAGGTAGGAAAATGAAAATTATTGTGTTTTACAATTTTGTTTTTAATAATTTGAGTCTTGTGAACTTAAACATTACTCAAACGGAATTTCAAATAATATTCCAAACATTGAAGAATGTGGTCCATGCATTTTTGTGTACGTTCGATGTGAGATATTGTAATTAAATTGATTTTCAATTTGGTTCATTGCCGGTTGGGATTAATATACGGGCTGTTATTAATATGGGAGCATTTACCCTAGTTTGCATCCTCCTACTACTGCATTCCAGCTCCTTCGTGCATTTTTATTTATTCATCACCCGAGTAGTGCATCTACACGCCGTGTAACTTAGGAAGTGCCTACCCGTTGACTGTTTTACGTACTACCGAGCCCGCCCAGTCAACATTTTGGTACCTATAACTCTTGATATAGGTTATTATATAAGAACCAACTTAATCGTATATAATGAACAGATTGGCTATATACATTATTACCAAAGTGGAGGCGATATAGGTACATACGAGTATTATTTTACGATTATTCCCGACATCAAAAGAACATTATTACGATTAAACTTTAAAATATAGAAAATAAAAAATCTTACCAGCACCAAGTCTCGAGCATGCGATCTTCAGATTTGCAGGCGGGTACTCTACCACTGCACTATACTGCACATCTTGAAGTAAGATGGATTTTTGACCAACATAAACTACAGAATTTATATCTTTACAACTACCTGACACGTCTACAAGCTATTTGGACTGAAGTGGTTTCGATTGTATTACGATTCACTTAGACATTCATTCGCACTGATATAGATATAGGATATAGGAATACGAATCATTACGAGTTTTTATTTACACAATTACGATTGATTTTCACTGCGGTAAAAATTATCGTATACGATGCTTTCAATACAACATTTTTCGACAATAATCTGACAAAGTTCGATATGGAATACGATTTAGATTTCTGATGGACGCAAATGCGACTTTATTTGCTGTTTGTTATACGATATGTGGTTTACTGGGCGGTACTGCATGGGTGTGCAACCCGTAATAGAAAAGAACTCACAGGTTATTGCTCCATTTTGCGCCATTGCCCTCAAACTATGAGGGTACCATATTTTCTTGTAGCAGTTCCCAGTCAACATTTATATACGTATAGCCAATGATATAAGTAATAATATACAAGCAAACTAATTCGTATATAATGCACAAAATCGCTATATACCTACTAAAGTGGAGGCCATATACATACTGAAAAACGACTTTCCCGAGTTTTCTAAGGCATTAATACGATACGGTGAAAATAATTAAAAAATAAATGTAAACAACACTGTCTCGTACATTCGACCACTGGTTCTGAAGGCAGATGCTTTACCCATGTACTACTCAGCAACTCTTGAAAAGCAGTAGAGTTTTGACAATCATAATCATACAGTATACGATACATACTACATTGATACGATTTAAGTACCTTGTTGCTTTACGTATAAATGTAGCTTGAATCGTATATGGAAACAGATTTTGATTATTCCGATAATTATCATACATATTAACGATAATGCAGCATTGCAAATGACTCTGCATGCATGTAAACAATAATGAAATGTCAACACCAGTAGTGATTTATATCCCTTTGATTACTCTCGAGCAGTTTCATTCGGATGTTTTTAGTTGTTTTAGTTATTGTCGGGGAGTGATAATAGCATAGAAGTGAAAGTTAGAATTCAAAAATACCGGATAGAGTGGAGTAGGTAAGTGCAAATGAAATTAATTTCTTTGAAATGTGCAGTGCAGTGGTCTTTGATAAACGCTCTGAAGTAACAAAATATATAGGTACATCGCGTATGAATATACGATTAACATGACAACACGCGTATGTATAAGCGATTTTTGTGATTCAATCCGATTACACTGATATTTTTTATACTGATTTATGACATTTTTGAAAACAGTCGCATATATTCCATTCCTAGGTTTTATTTACGACAGTAATCATATTTTGACTATATTTATAAGTAGTCATATACGAGTGTGATATAAAATAGCAGTATATGCGATAAAATTTCTCCTTTCATATACGATCTGTGGTTGACTGGGTTGCCGTCGTATTTGCTAATTGGTCGGAGCTTATGACCGTCGCCGCCAGTTGTTATGTGGAATGAAGCTGCTGCCGGGCGCACGCAATCGGTTCAAAATGCGACAACTCGCGACAAGTATGGTTGAGTTGCAAAAGAAATTATAAGCAGCCGTACATTGGCTGTAGTAAGAATCGCTCCTGTTATAACTTTTTTCTGTTAACCCACGCATTAACGCGTGGGGTGGCTGGGTTGGGTCCGTATACTGTTGAAAAATACATAATGAAGGTGCTACCATATCACTATGAAATCATATTGAGGTGAATAGTCAACTAGGAACAAACTCTACAAAATGCTGCAACTGTGAGTCACAGTCTGTGACTGACCTAGCCTAGCGTGTGTTGCCAGCACGAGCTTCACCTAATGAATTTATAGTAGTGACTGGTATTGTATCAACCGATGCAATCCGCGTATCATAGACCCCTCTCGGTCAGATCGAAAGATGGCTTTAAAAGGTGCTTTCGGGGTGAATCACTGCGTCTATTTAATTAAACTTTTGTAGTATACTCTATACAAAAAGTATACAAAAAGTGAAAATTTTGATATTTCGACAGCCCAAATGGAAAAAAAATACCAGAGTCGTTTATACTAATCAAAATCTAGTTATTCTAGGCATTACAGCACACACCGCATTCCTTAAATTTAAACTCAGTGCACAGGTAAATTGAGGTTAGGGAAACGCCACTGGTCAAACAGAGTATGCGTTGGATTGAACATGATATCAAAACAACTGTCATGAAGCCCAAAAAATTGAATAGCGTGTTTATACGAGTATACCCAACATGATGTGAGGATTAATCATCAGCACCCTGTCGGTGTCATCTAACTCGAAATGTATAGAATTGGTCCCCGATATTTATGTAGTAACTCAAGCCACTGAGAAATATTCATCAAATTTATCAAATTCTAAAGAATGTCATGCAGTGTCGTGTGATGTTTCATGTCCTAAACCATTTTGCTCGTAAAGATTGGTTTTATCGGCGGCTAACTGTTCCACAACCCAAACACCATGGGGCCAGTGTTCTTCGAGCGACGAACGATCGTTCTGGTAAGCTGATACAAGCAGGTTTTCATCGAAGTTTACCAGAGCTCGCTGTTAAAAAAAAACCCTTCACATCCTAGGCAAGTTCCACAAATCGCAATGACTAAAGGAAGGGTTGTAGAGCCTCTTAGAAATGTCATAAATATAAATGAATAAGTTGTTTGAGAAACTGCATATCCATTTTACACAATTCCGAGAAAACAAAAAAAAAACTGTTTTTGAACAAATTGGCACCGAATCTTTTGATTTCTTCGATACAGGTCAATAATGTTTGGCACAACTCAGCATCCGGGGGTACTTCCAGTTCGAAAACTGCAAGCAGTTCTCCATAATTATTTTTCAAAGTGCGTGTACATATGCAGCAAACAATCGAAAAATTCTTCATACATTTCCGAACAAAATTTTTTTTTCGTATTTTTTGCCTGTATACGTATTTTTGGACGAGGATTCAGAATATATAAAAATCTTATTTTGACCAAAAATGTCACATATAAAGTTTCTCAAACAAACGGTTCAAATACAAACAAAACATTACAAATTTAGCATTAGCCGCCTTTGATCAAAAACCTGGAAATAGTCATTGGAGGCGCTTTGAATTCACCAGGATTCCCAATAACGTGGCTTAGAAACCTCGCGGTTGATAACTGTGGAAGTGCTGAATGAACGCTAAGCAGTCAATTTCCCAGTGGGGGATGTAATGCCAATAAGAAGAAAAAAAAACATGAATTTGACCCAGTTTCCCAAACTAGATGAAGTTTCCCGTGAAACACTGTGACATCGCAGCTTAGTGTTCATTTAAGACTTCGATAGTTATCGACTGCGAGATTTTTACACCAAGTTACTATTGTTGCTAGCATGATGATACTTTTAGGCCCAGGGAAGTAACGAAAATTTCTAGCCCGAGAACTTCCTAGACCGGGTCGGGAATCGAACCCAGGGATCTCTTCAGCATGGTTCTTGCTTTGTATCCGGGCATATCACCGCACGGCTTATGAAGGCCCAAGGAACATCTCTACTTAAAAGTAATGCAAGAATTCGGACCTATAAATGGCTGAAATCATACTATTTGGAATAATAATGCAAATGAAGAAATACAAATAAATAAATATGTTGATATAATAATAATTGATTTTGAAAAGCGTTTGTCAATCCTCCCCAAAAAAACTCAATCATGCCCAGCTTACCACAAAAAAAGCAAGATAGTAAAGCCTATAGGATAAGATGCAGTAAATTTAGCTTTCTGAATGATTCACAGGCTTTTTACAAAATGAGCAAAAATGCGAGTGTTACAAATATGCGATCATGGTCAGTGTAGTTAAGTCCCTGGATTTCAGTGCTCATTTTTCTAAAAAATCAACCATCAGGTGGCTTGCGTACATGTCAGACAGTGGAAAAAGTAATCAATTTCATATTATGTATTAATGATTAAAGTTGTTCGCATTATGTGTCCGACATTTTAATTGATTAAGATGTTCAATATGACTAATTTCATTGGAATTTATTGTGACGAAGAAGATGCGCTGTTTTCACCTGTCTCATGTATTTGTCCATGCATGAAACAGCAACCCAATTGACAATGAATCATCGCGAAACACACACTTCGTTTACATGTGTGACGCACGTTTGAACTTGAATTCAAGTTCACACTGACGGCTGAATAGTCAAACGAGGGTGGCATAATAATCACAGTGGATATCCAAATCAGGCATAACTGTAGAGTAAAGTATAGAACGCCGTTGTCGACAACATGTTGATAGGCTGGCTGTTGCTGAATAGTATCTTCGCGCCGCAGCTGCAGTTCTTGCTTGTCATTGTCATGCGGTGCGATTGCTTCCTCAGTGTGTCAGTCAGCCTCAGAAGGAAGTTCCGTTTGATCAAGCTGTTGGTATTACAAGAATGCGGCAGGTTTCACGCTTCAAAACATTAGTTCCAATCGGTATGGTCGTGTATAAATACTATCGTTGACATCATCATCATTATTGTGAATTATATTATCATTGGGTCTGTGGTGGATCTCGCTCACCTTAGGCTACATTAATGATTTACAATTTTTGTTTTCTTTATTTGTATGATCAAGATGTCGGCGGAACTGTCGAGAAGCGTCTTTATGATGAGCTTGACGAATTTATCCGCTTGGTTAGACACGACCAACAACAATTTTCAATATTATAGGCATATTCACCGGAAAGATCCAAACGTAGATATTAAATTTAACAAACATAAAGTAAACAACTGTCGAAGACACATCAGAGCGTACATTTTGATCACAGTAATTACCGTTAGTGGTACAGCTAGGCGACACCTGATTAGACATCCAGAGAAAAATTGCATGTTCCACTGCCTTTGGCTTGAACTTTTTACCCGTCAATTACCTGAGCTTAACTGTTATGCATCGCGCACACTCCAGCAAACCAAATTGATTAAACTCGTGCGAGCAAAAGTGATCCAGATTTAGTTTTGATCTTTGATTTTTTTTTTATATTCATAGGTCTTTTTCTCTTCGTTTCAGGCGGCTCGTCAAAAGCTATCAACCAAAAAAGAGCAAAGAAGACGAAGAAAACGAGTAAGTATACACAAGAAAACGGGAATTGTAATGTGATTAAAAATCCGTTAGATATAAAACGATAGAGCTAACTGATTGTCAGACCGCATTGACTGGTGGTTTCGATGGGTTCGATTTGGGGTAGCCCTTTTCGGTTGAAGGGTTATTTTGTCTGTGTTCATATTGAATATCTGTCGGGCAAATGGAATGTGGAAAGTGCCGACAATAACCTCAATTGAGTGCAGTGTGTAACTGGAATTTGATGAATAAATACGCGCCAGTCGCAGGAGCTTTTGTGTGATTGTGGATGGAATTAATCGGTGAGAGAATATACAACCGTTTTGTTAAATGTTTGTTTGGGGTTATATAGTTCAAAATTAAGCTGAAAAGGCATATGTTGGATTAAACACAAATCACTCTCGTACACGTAGTTTTGTTATGTTGTCAAAAATGAATTATTAGGGTAACGGTAGAAATATTGAGGTATTAGTAGATCCACGAAAGAAAATATTTTTAAGAAAGCCAGCCAATAGAAAACTAATAAATTTGCTAACAAAAATTAGATTTCTTTAATGATAGTAAAATTAATTTAGGTTCGTTTCTTAAAATCAGAATTATAGTTTTATACAGAGCAAACATCGTTTCCATCTGCATGTTCCGGGACTTAAGCTGATTACGTTAGCCCTAGAGAGTAGCAATTCGTATTTTTACTTAGATCACATCCCCATCTGTCTGTTTCTACCGGCAACAATGTACTATGTCTTGGTAGAGTTATTGGTTAAGCCTCTACTCGCCGACTCCTTCTTCAGTGGGCAAAAGCCTCTACTACTGCCCTGGGATCAATTCCAATAAAGTCGATCTCGTCCGCAAAGCCAATTTGCACTTATCAGCCTAATCAGTTTCACCGGAAAACTATGTGCAGACATTATCTGCAGGTCATTGCACATGGTGGACTTCATACCAGTCTTGTGCCGTGCGTCAGTTGACAGTTGAGCAAAACTTCTTTCATGGGTTCGTTTCTCTTCTATCTTTGCTTAACTGTGCCTTTCTCCCTTGTATCGAGTGCCACTCACCATTATTCATCTTAAGGCTCAAGAAAAAATGGGCAACGAAAAGAGCTTTCTTAAAGATTTAACACCGGTGTGTCATCTGTGTCTTTCTGTCCTTCGTGAAATTGCGATTGTGCATCATCGAGAATTAATAAGGAAGAGGGGAATGAAGAAGAAAGGAGAAAAACGATAGAACTCGTTAAAAAATATGGATTTGTGTAGTGGGTTGTTTCCAATCTATATAATGTTCAAAAACGGCTCTGACCCATTATCACCCTATTTAAGAATAATGGTTTTATTTAGAGTGAAGAGGGATGAACAGTAATATTGATTTTAGATTTTTTGTCAAAACTTCTATTAGCTCAATCGATTTTTAATTTACTTTTCCGAAGAGACGGCTCTAATCGTTTGTAAAATTTAAAACAGAAAAATTAAACTGTGAAACCTGTTTTTTCAAGTTTGGCCTAACATTCGTCCTATTTTGAACCAACATCAGGTCGGTGCACGTGTCAAAACTTTCCTAGTTTTTTTTTTTATTTTGAAAATAGTTGAGGCTTAGGAAATTGGGAACGTTGACCTTAAAGAAGTCAAGTCAGAATTGACTGAGACAATTTTGAAGGAAAAGATCTTTCAAAGCATACTGTAGTTTATTTAAAACATGCACCGAGTTTCGAGCACATGAGAAACACACAGAAGAAATTAATAAAGGATATAAGTGAAATCGTTTCCAGTTACCCCTGCGAGCAAAGACGTAGGATTGCCAATCCAGAGATGGCGAGTTCGATTCTCGATCTGGTCTAGGATGTTTTCGGGTGGGAAACATTCTGATGTGAGGAAACACAATGAGAAGTGAGTAGTAAGAAAATGGAAAATAATAAGTGAAAAGGAGGAAGAAGAGGAGACATGTGAGGAATGCGAAGTAAGGGAGGAAAAAGGAAAAGAGAAGAAAGGGAGAGGTGAGATAAAGAAGAAAGTAGCAAGAAGGAAAAGTAAGAGGAAGAGAAAAACAGAAGAAAAAGAAAGAAAGAGAAAGGAAGTAAGGTGAAAGTAGGAAGTAGGAAAAAGAAAAAAATAAGAAATAATAAGGAAGAGGGAAATGAAGAAGAAAGGAGAAAAAACGATAGAATGAATGAGGAAGGGAAAAAATAATAATGACTAAGGAAGTAAGAAGAAGGGAGAAGAAAAAAGTAGATGGAAAAAGGCATAAGGAAAAAGAAAAAAGAAAGAAAACAGAAAAAAGTTGAGGTAGAAGGAAGAAAACAGTAGGAAGAACGAAGCAGGAAGAAGGAAAAAGGAAGTTGAAAGCAAGAAGAAGGAATTTTAAAGAAAGAGAAAAGCAAAAGTGAAGAAGGAAAAAGGGAGAAGGGAGAGGAGAAAGATGAAAGAAGAAAGATGAAAAGAGAAGATAGAGGATGAATGAAGAAAAGAAGGAAGAAATAGAAAGGATCAAGGAAGAAGAATAAAGTAAGAAAGAGTAAAGGAGAAGACAAATGGGTTCTTCCATTTCAATAACTTCTCACGTTCTATTTCTCATCTCTCACTTTTCATTTCTTACATCTCATTACTCCTGATGCTGTATCTATTGTACTTGCCACTCGAGATACGTACTCATCCAATGGCGAGTATAAAACAGAATTCAATTGAAAACTGAGGAAATGCTGATAGAATACTAAGTTGCAAAGTTGGTCAAGTTTAAGTTGGAATAGAAGAAGGGAGATAGTACGGTCTCCATTCATATTCAATTCGAGCGAATGCCAAAATGTCAAACATATTTAGCATGGAACAAAATATAACACAGGCTGATGTTAAATTCTGGTGTAAGATGCGCGGCTACAAAACAAGACCATGGTTCGAAGTTTGGTCTAGGACATTTTTAGGTTGGAAATTCTTCCGACTTTCCTGGAAAAGTATCATCGTGTTAGCATCATGTTACCTACAATGTTAGCCAATACGAATACAAAAATGGTAACTTGGCTTAGAAACCTCGCAGTTAACAACTGTGAAAGTGCTTAATGAACACTAAATTGCGAGGCGGCAATGTCGTAGTAAGGAATGTAATACCAATAAGATGAAGACATTGTTTTTCTTCGATATCACTTCCTCATAGTTAGTAATCCAAGTTATACTATATTTACAGTTATCATTGGTACTAAAGTTGTACTTTTTAGCATAATAATGGCCGTTACAAATATTTAATTAAAATTATGTCCTACTGGTAACCGAAAGGTCAAGGGGAAGGGGAATATAAAAAATAAATATAAAAATCAAAAAAATCAAAAAACTTCTCGAATTTGTTGAAGAATGTTTTGAAAATCCTCAAAATTACCCGAATTTTACTTTGTTGCCCCCTCAAAATATTATTTTTGGGTAGAAAAATCGGAAAGGGGGGGGGATAATATTTGTATCGGCCAAATATGATGAGACACATTCAAAGATAAATTAGAAAAAAAAGCAGTAAAACATCGTTTTTAAACATTGACTATTTTATTATTGTTCTTACTATCTGCAGATTCTCCTCCTTCCAAGCGTTCAAATGTGTCCTCAAAGAAGTGGCCGACCTCGCCGGGCAGCGGGAAGTCGTTGCCGAAAACCTCCAGTTACAAGTCCTCCAGGGTATCAGTCTATTGGCCAAAAATTTAAGGGACGAGCGAAAAAAGTCCCTCAACGAAGGTGCACTGCTCACACAGAACCTCAACAGTCAGATAGCTGCCCTAGACCGGGCGAAACGAAACTACGAGAAGGCGTTTCGAGAGGCAGAAAAATCTATCGACAGTTACCAGAGGGCGGACGCAGACCTAAATCTGAGTAGGGCTGAGGTGGAGAAGCAGCGAAACAACATGAACATCCGCTGCGGTCAGTCGGAGGATGCAAAAAACGAATACGCTAACCAGCTGCAGAAGACCAACAAACTGCAGCAGACGCATTTTGAATCGTCGTTGCCAGAGGTGCGAATCTAGGGCCGCACGTTAGAGAGGCGGGAGGGAATCGAATTGGGAAACAAGATTTATGATCTACAATCATGTCTTTGACAGGTTTTTAACCGATTACAAGAGTTGGACGAGAAGAGAACACGAGGACTGAAGGAATTCATTAAGGGTGGAGCGGACGTGGAATCAGCGGTGGCACCCATTATTGCGAGGTGCCTTGAGGGCATGGTCAAAGCAGCGGACGCCATTAACGAGAAGGAAGACTCACTCAAAGTCATAGAAAAGTAAGTCGCGGCGAAATCGAAAGTTGTTTGTTTGTTGTAAGTTGCAAGGTTATCTAACACTGTTTTGCCGTTTCCTCGAAAGGTATCAATCAGGCTTCCAACCTCCCGGGATTTGCCGTTCGAGGATCTCTCGAAGGCGGACTCGGACACCTCCAATAACTCGCAGACCTACACCTCAACCAGCGGACTGAATCACCTCACGGCAAAAGGAACGACGACGCAGAAGCTGAAAAAGCGCGTTGGAATTTTCGGCATCTTTGCCAGCAATAAGGTAAGATGTTCGTTTGTGTGTGCGAGTGCTGCTAATATGTTGTTATAGTTTGGCTCACCAAAAGCTTTCGATATCGTTTACCACTTAACAAACTTACACTCGAGATAGATGTTGTCCAAGTAATGAAGCATCAATAATATGCCTGGTAGACATTTCAAAGATTATAATGCTTCTTTTGTGTTCACAAAATATTAACGGTGGTTCTCAATCTCTTTGTTACGATGTCGAGGAATTAAATTTTAAAAATAAGTTCTTTAAATTTGATAAATATGGATTTTTCTTACAATACATCTTATAGAGCTTATTTTTTATCTATAATATGTTTAATTTTATTCCAGAGCAGCACACATGTTGTAAACAAGTTTTTGTTGCTCATATTTGATCACATGTGAGTTACTGCAACCAAACCGATCTGGACTTTGCTACCAGCGAAATTTGAGAACCACTTGTAATAATATCCTACCCCTCGGTCCAAATCAATACTGTATTCAATTTGTAAAAAAAGAAGTCCCAATTATTGCTTACAACTTAATTGTTATTGCTCTGATACTGATTTCCATTCACAACTGAACTGGAAATTCGTTGTAATAGAGGTTGTAGGTCGTAAAACTAGTTATCTATAATTTACTGATTGCCGGTCTTAAGCGGATAGGAAGCACATAAAGAAGGAATGGCGGATCGTTTGTCTTGCTGAGTATGTAATTCGAGCACGCAAACCCAACATTTGTTCATGTGAAACCGAAAGGAGAAAATGTTATTCATCGAAGACATGTGTATAGATGAAATTTTTTATTTGTAGTTACTTATCACTTAGCGTTATCTTACTACATTTCTGCCATCACAAACGCTGATTATACCATTAGGCAATATTTGGGATTTGTTTCGCAGTATAAAATGAGAACACGTGTTGAGCTCCATCAGCACAAAAACAAATAAAAGAACGCAAAACGAAAAAAAGTAAACATAGATTCCTCACCAATAGAAAATCAATCAATGGTTATCAGGCCCTGCATATCAGCACGATCGATGTTTCTTCATTTTCCATACCTCCAAAACGACGAACATGTTAATCTAAAAGCCTTTCTGTTTACGTTTTCTCATTTCTGTGCCGGACCTTGCGCCAATGTATCATAATGTGTGCCTTATGGCTCCGTTTTGCGTGATGCGTGAAACATTGTGTTCGACTAACCTGAATCACGTGATAACACGAAAACAAACTCTCCGGCCATCGAATAAAAATCGACAAACGGCTGAAAACGAAATGCAATCAACCAACTGTTGTTGCGGACCATTGTGAGTATTCCCATTGCTGAGTGTGTAAGTGTGCGCTACACGAACCAAAACAGACTGCACATTATGCTTAAACATGATAACAAAATACACAAAACCAAAATCAAAATCTGCTGCTGTAGGCTGATGCTTCGTATCTGTTGCAGGCAAACACATTCACAATTCACAAACATGAGCACATATGTACTAGAGTGGGGCGCAGTTGTATGGAAAAACGCAAACTTTGTCCGATCAAGTGAGATCAAGGTTTTTCTGAATCATTTTAGGGCCCCAATCATCTGTGCAAAATATGGGCTCGATTGGTTGCAACCTCGCATGCCGCATCGCGTTTTAAATTTACATAGAGATTAGTATGGGAAAACGTACTTTTTTATATTTTTGCTCTTAGCGGCTTTAATTTATCATCAATCACGTGACTCAATACGTTAACATATAGTCTGGAAGATGCCGAAAGACTTTGCCGAAGAAGGTACGTAGCTGGAAGGTCTACAAAAAATGTTATTACGTTTCGAAAATTGATTGTTTAAACCATATGCAAGAAATCAATGTTTCTGCCAGCACTACCGGACGACCTATGGTTATCGAAGGGCAAAACCCATCTTCCTTCTTGTCGGATTTTTTTCTTTGTGAAATAATTCCGGATAGCTCCCATTAGCTCTAAAGCCCTATAAGATCAATTATTTTGAAATAACACTCAGTTAAATTATTGGTCTACGTAGTACGGCAGTGCTGGCAGAATAAACGATTTTTTGCATATGGTTTGAACACTCAATGTTCGAAGCGTTATAACTTTTTTCGTGGACGTTCCAGCAACGTGTCGTCTTCATCAAAGTTTTTCGGCATCCTTTGGGTTATACTTTAACGCAATATGCCACTTGGTTTACGATAAACTGAAACCTCTAGTAGTAGAAATGCAAAAATATACGTTCTCCCATACTAATTTCCATACAAACTTCAAACGCGATGCGGAAAGCGAGGAAGCAACCAATCGGTCCCAAATTCTGCACAGTTATTCAGGACCCAGAATGGCTTCGAAAAACCATTGATTTGAAAAAATGACCATGACGCCCCACTCTAATATGTACTCTACAATAGGGTGAGATTACTTTCAGATTTACACTCTAGGTTGTATTTCGGGTTTCAAAATTCTTCTCTATATACAAAACATATCTCGTCGCCACGAAGGGCACAGATTCAGAAACTACTAACTATTAGTACAGTGATAATTCGCTTATACTAAGGACAAACTGTTGGTATTCATTTACCATAGTGCAATTATTTTGAAATAAATGCTGCAATGGTAATTCGATGGTTTACTGTTTCCAATTTTTTTTCTTATTTATAAACTGTAAGTGATGTACGTAGAAGTCCATTCCGCTCTGTCCATTGGTGCAAATTACCAGGCACACAGTTTACGAACTCGTTCAAATAAACAAAATTCCAAGGGAATAATGGATACTTTTCAATCAGCAGAAACGGTTTTTTGTCTAGGCTCAAATCATGGTAAAATAGTCTTTCCAATGAATTAAATCAAAATCCGAAATCAGCTAGGAGTGTAATTTTAAAATTTAATCCACCCTATAGCACAACGCAGTTTCTAATAGCAAGCAGCAAAGCTTCATGCAGACGCTTTCGATGTTGTGATTTGATTTTGCTCCTTATAGCTCTCATACTTCGCTCACTATTGCTGAACATTGATTGCATACCAATTTCTACTGGGAACGGGTTTTTGAGATATCCACATCGTGGCATTCTTCTGATGCATACCAACATTTGTGTTATGTAGATTACATCGAGACACTTTTAATTCAAACCATTTCGGACCAATTGACGATAGGGTATGTGTGATTTTCAAGGTTCGGATTTCTCACTCGCTCACGCGACAACAGATCGCTCCACCATCCATTTTATCCGGATAATTTACAGCGCGATAAACTCCGGCACAAGCGATGGTGCGAAAAATTGTTATCCCTCTTCCCATGTTTCGCGAAAATCAAATGCTGCTTACTTTGCTTCTCCGAACTGATTGCATACGACGACACGCCACGATAAGTAGTAGGTTCAAGACTGCAGTTTTTCTACTTGCTTTCAATCGGTTCGTGTGGTGGTGTGGTTATAGTGGGCGCTCTACAGATTTTAAAATTGTTTTGGGTTCGAATCCCGCCGCGGACCTACATTTTTGTGAATATGCTTTCAAAACTTATCTGGAGAAGTGGCGAGGTGGAGAATTTGGAGGCCCAAAATTAAATTATCCGGCAAGCCGGCGCTCGCGAGTTTATCGTTCGTCTTTCTATCCGGATAAAATATTGTGTGAGAACGCTTGCTCAAAGGAGAATATGGAACAATTGCACTCCGCTGTTTGGATCAATCCTGGGTTTTTATTCATATGAGTGAGAATTCCGAAGCCTAGACGAGCTCGGTGGTCTAGTGGCTACCGCTTCTGCCTTATAAGCAGGAGGTCGTGGGTTCAATTCCAGGGTCGTCCCTTTCCTACTTTGTAATTTTATCTTAGTTCTTTCTGTGTTTCACGTTCTACCAAAACGATTTCTACTGTTATAACCTTCCACACAATCCCAAAATCTCCCGTGGAACCTATGAAAGGTCGTAGAGTTCTCTGCATCTTTCTTAAGTAGGTGTCCAACTAATCATCCTTCCCCTTCCTCAGCATTCGCAAGGACGTGGCCAGGACAGATCTCGACTATTGGAGGGTACAATGCTTTCATCTAAGAGATAGTGATTAGTCCCAAATCAATATCTGTGGTAACGGATGAAAGTGATGCTACTCTCATACAATAGTCTTGGCTTGTACCACCTACGAATTTGTGCGAATTGCTCAATGCTAATGCTAATGCTAATGAGTGAGAATTCCGAAGCCTGGATTTTATAAAAGCTGTAAAGCTTTTCGAACCTCGCATTTCAATAATGTAACTTTATTTCCAAGACATCAAGAACAGAGATCGGAGAGAGAAAAATGTTCAGCAAAGGAAATGTATGGGAAAAACTAACCACCGAATTCACAATAATTTTAAATTCTTCGTTGCAACGCCACAGAGCCGGAGTAAATCTTTTCAGTTTTACAAAACGGTAACATCAAATAAACACCTACCTGAAAATCGTCACAGTGCTCGATACAATTATTGCTTGCAGCTGTTAATCACCACAGAGGCGCGGTCACCTTCCGAGATGTGCGTAGGACAAATAAAAAGATTTATCAACCAGGAGAAAAACGAATTTGACAGGAATAACTTAGGTGTAAATCTCGATTCTATTAAAAAAGCTATATTCTCCTTCATAGTTCATGATTGGCCGAGAATCAACTATTCTGTACATGCTTTAGAGTTTCATAAATTCAAAACCAACAACGATGCCGGTTACGCCCTTACAGTCAATTTGGGATGAGAAGAAGAAAATAAGTTCAACACTCATTGTTTCAAGAGACCAATGAATCCTCTGCATCTCCGTGTGCACCACGGGAAAGGAATAATAATTATTGGTTAGTTTAGAACTGGGAGCTGCGGATAGAGTCGAAACGAGTGTCAAAGAATCTCCAAAGTAAGCTGTCAATGGATACTTTTTGACATCGAGAGAGGGTTTGTGCAAAAGATATTTTAGTTACTAGATAAAGATTGTCGCTTCGGTTCCCTTTGTTCTGCTGTCCGGAACATGTGTGGTACATACCTGTCAAATCGTATGGATTTTCCTTCTTTGACATTTAGCTCCCCTATCCTCACCAGCAAAAGATGTTCCGGACAGCGACGACAGCGACAATCTTTATCTAGTAACTAAAATATCTTTTGTTTGTGCATTTTGAGCGTAGACGAGAGAGTACACGTATAAATCAACTCATACTAAATATAGCTCATTTTCAACCAATTTCAATTTACTGGCGTCATTTTAAATATATCGACGGATTCAACATTACTTGAGGGTATGAATTAATTAATTAATTAATTTTATAAAGATAAACATAATGAAAATTCAATGTGAGAAAATCGTAACGTGTACAGTGAACACTGGGAGGAAATTTGCGAGTTTCAAGCAAAATATCTTGAAAATTTGATTCGGTCGAGTCCGCAGCTCCCAGGTTTAGAAGATAATCTTGGTAAGCGACCAAAAAATCATTATTTCGAACTTTATTGATGTATTTCGCTTGATGAGCGATAGCACTATTCTAAATCTACTCAGCGCAATGCACGTCCGACGGTCTATGCGTCCTGAGAAGAATCGTTCCTCTTCCGATCAAATCATGCGCACTACAGAATCATGATCTATCAAACACTAAATTATTTATCTTCTTTGTTTCTCGACGAGAAAATAACCACGCACGCCCATTGCCTTCTGTATTCTGAGGAGGATCGCGCTTTTTTTTCGATTGAAACGACGGGTACCACAGAAGCACGGTGCATCAAGCTTCTGCATTCTCATAATGGTATGCTAAAGCATAGCTGAGAAAAACTTTATAAATGTTTTCACTGTAGCACTCTGTAATCTAAGCTACTTTTAAGAAATATCTTAAGGTTTAAAGAGATATCGCCGGGTATAATACTTAAATTATTCAAGACAATCTATGGAGATTTTTAATGGTGTCAACCGGATATCACTATCTTTCTAACTATCTGGAATCCATTGGAATTTCGGAAGGCTAGAGACCACTAGTAACTTTGAGTAACTTTGAATCAATGATATGGAAATGCTAATATCATCTTCCAAACTTAGACGTACATGTTCATGATAGGATGCATCCATCAACTTTGAATCGTCCAAAAACCTTACAGGATTATCAAATCTCGAAAAGGATTTTCAAAAATCTTTATGAATCTCACAGAGTATTTATGCCATTATTTATGGCACTCCGGATTTCGGACTTCCATTTCATGTAGTGAATGTAAAGAGAACAAATCTAGGAACTTTTTTCAAATAGGCGTAACTGTATTTGACCTTGAAATTTGAAACGACTCATACTCTCTCTATTCAGCATATTTCGTTCAACTGACGTTACTCCCTGATAGATCGCAATCTATTCTTTCTGTTGGGTACATTAGTTGACCGAAATAGTTTGAATTAAGAACACAGTCGCCATTCCAAAAATCAGTTGGGCCCATTTGAAAAAAGTTCCTAGAAATGTACATTTTACATTGTGTGATTTCCCAAGAAACTTTTAGGAATTCAAAAAAATATACTTTTAAGAATATTTCTGACTCACCAAGGACCATTACAGCTTTTAGACAGTTTTCAACAAAATGTACGAAATACCAGAAAACGGTAAAAAAAGGATTAGACTTCTTGGGGAAAACCTTCAGACGTCCTTGAATCAATGTTGGATGTCCTGGAATCATAATAAAATCTCGAGAGACTGTTTAGGGAAAAATCTTTTCAAAACCCAGATTTTTTTGGATATTAGCAAAATCCTTTGATTAGCTCTGAAATCTTTCTTTAACTAATATACAGATTCTTGTTATCTAATATCTGCATCAATATTCAACTTGATATTTAGTATTAAAGTTTTTGTCATAATCATGGGTAGGACAATGCTTCGAGTGTCCCACCCAAGTATTTTCATGCGTAGGACATGTCCTACGTGTCCCACCCACTCCCGGCGCCACTGCACCACATAATAGTGTTAAAGTCACGCACTTCAATCCTTCCTATTTGTTCTTATCACTAGAACTTATATAATCATATTAGAATACATTAAAAAAATATATATCCTCGAACCGAATAAAAAATCACCTCGGCACAAGAGCTCCTAGCCCTGCCAAAAGGCCAGGAGAGTAATTCTCTGTGAAATCATGATTTTTTTTTCGAGATTTCAATTTTGTATTTTTTGATTTCTCTGAAATTTTGCATATACATTCTTTGTGATCAAAAAACATAATTTGCATCATTGTTTTGCCATTTTGACTATAGCCTAACTTCTGACAAGGGCCTAAGCAAAACCACCTTGAACACTTTTTAACAAAAAATTACTCGAAAACGGCTTGTCCGATCGTTTTGATGTCTTTGATGGCAAATTTTTAGCTAATCAATGGGACTATGTGAAAAAAAATATACACTGACGTTATGCTGGTTTGAATTTCGACAAAATTTTGCCTATATCAACCTTTTGGTTCATCCCCTGTGTAGTTCAAATTACTTTCGAAATTTTATCCAAGTTTCTAACAGTTAAGTTCTATTGAGACTGATAATAGATAAGATTTAAAAGTTAGGCGATAGTGCACGACTGCTGAAAGTTTATTTTTAGAATCTATTAATGGAATTAGACTTTAAAAAATTTGTTTGAATACAGTTTTGCGCAAGCCTAAGTTTAAGAAATCTAGTAGTCGTAATTTCAACTAATTCAATAAAAAATTAAAAGCAGTCACTGCACAACAATTTACTAGGAAAACTAAAATAAATTTGTTTCGTAACAATTGTGAAAAATTTCCAAAAAGAAATGAGAAGCATATCCCTTGAAAATTTGAAAAATTACATTCTAGAACATTCGTTGGAAACATGTTTATTGTAAACAGGATGAACCTGCCCGATCTAGCTCGGGTACCTTCGCCGGGCCCAGGGGGTACCTACGACAAAAATGGATAATGTCGAATTTTAATCAAAACTTATTGATGAAGTTTTGGTTATATGTGTATTTTTTTATTTTAAAATTCTGTACATAGTATGCATGTCGATTAGTAACTTAATGACTATTGAATCCTTCTCTCCACAACCACCACAGTGGATGAAGGGCTGTGGGCAGAAGATCAAAAGGCCAAAACGACGAATGAACAAATTTGAAAAACAGATAGACATGGAGGTTTTTGCTCTTCGATGCAAGAGCAGCACGCGCAACATCTTTCAAATAGCTATTTGTTCCTAATAAATTGCATTGAAGACACTGGCAATACATCGAGTCACATTAAAGCCACAATCCAGTTTCAGAAACACACAATGTTTCATTTTCGTTTAAGTGGCGTTGCAATATGCCACGCATCTGTCTTCTTGGGTGGTTTGGAATTCAATGTGTCTGATATGAAAGATACAAAACAGATAAATCGTAGTATTAATAACTCATCGATTTATTGCTGTTACGACAATGTTTCTGGAATGTTGCAAAACACTTTGAGCTCATCTGAGCAGTATTTTATTTTTGACAGTCCCCTACATAAAACCGTCTAAGACGAATTAAGTACTGTCCATTTAATTCCACCAGTTAATTTTCGTTATCTTTGCAGATACGTATTTCGACCACAACTGTGTGGTCGTCTTCAGTGTCTTGTACTTGACTCGACTTACGAAGTCGAGTCAAGTACAAGACACTGAAGACGACCACACAGTTGTGGTCGAAATACGTATCTGCAAAGATAACGAAAATTAACTGGTGGAATTAAATGGACAGTACTTAATTCGTCTTAGACGGTTTAATACATTCCACTAAACGAGCTTAATATATTTTTCTGAGTCCCCTACATGTTCCGCATAAGTTACAAATGAGTTTGTTGTTTATGTGATGAACTTGTAGCAGAATCTCCAAATAGAATTGATGGTGTGATGGTTATAATAAAAGGTTACAAATCTCAAGGTCCATGGTTCGATTCCCGGTTGATTTTTGTGTTTTTATTTTCATTGTAGCCGCAAGATGAGATAGGCTCCACATCTTGCGCTTTTTGTGCCACAAAGGAGTTCTAAATACGACGACTTGTGCATAACTCAAACCTTTAGTAAGTCACACCACAGTTGTTGTTGCGCACTGAGATACAAGTGGTGTTGCTTGGGAAATTGGAAGTATCCTTCTACGCTTCTCGAAAGTCTCCTTCTAAGCAGCTCGGAGGACTCCTTTCAAGAGATTCGGAGGACTCCTTTTGAGAGGCTTGGAACCTTTCTTTCAAATGGTTCAGAAACCTACTTTCAAGAGGTTCAGAGTCCTCCTTTCAAGAGCCCCGGAAGCCTCCTTTCAAGTGGCCCAGAAGCATCCTTTCAAGAGGCCCGGAAGCCTCCGTTCAAGAGGCCCGGAAGCCTTCTTTCAAAAGGACAGGAAGCCTCCTTTCAAGAGGCCTGGAAGCCTCCTTTTAAGAGGCCCAGGAACCTCCTTTTAAGAGGACCGGAAGCCTCCTTTCATTATGCCCGGAAGCCTCCTTTCAAGAGGCCCGGAAGCCTCCTTTTAAGAGGCCCAGGAACCACCTTTTAAGAGGCTCGAAAGCCTCCTTACAAGAAGCTCGGAAGCCTCCTTACAAGAGGCTCGGAAGCCTCCTTACAAGAGGCTAGGAAGCCTCCTTACAAGAGGCTCGGAAGCCTCCTTACAAGAGGCTCGGAAGCCTCCTTACAAGAGGCTCGGAAGCCCCTTACAAGAGGCTCGGAAGCCTCCTTACAAGAGGCTCGGAAGCCTCCTTACAAGAGGCTCGGAAGCCTCTCTTCAAGGGGCGAAGCGTCCTTCCAAGCTGCTTAGAATTTTACCTTAAAATAGCTCGGAAGCCGCGTTTCAGGAGGCTCGGAGTCTTCTCTTCAAGAGCTATAATGAAAATTTGAGCCAACTTCATGGAGAGCCATGAATCTCGTTAATTTTTAGTACCATTTGGGGCAAGAGTGGGAAATTTCGATCGATTGCTCAGAGGATCATAATGGTTTCTTGAAAAAATTAGGATAGTCCAAAATAATCTTCCTGGAAAATTAAGAAAAAAAAACATATCAAGAAAAAATTTCAAAACGACTTATCTGCTTTTGTAAACAAAGATTCAAACGACGATTTGACGAATCTGATAGCTCTCTCACGCAAACCAATACCATCAACAGGTAGCGGAAACCTTCACCTACCTATAGGTGGTGTTGGTTTGCGTGGGAGAGCTATCAGATTCGTCAAATCGTCGTTTGAATCTTTGTTTACAAAATCAGATAAGTCGTTTTGAAAATTTTGTCTTGATATATAATATGTTACCCTGCAGAACTGAGGATAATTTCCACTGCAAATTATATTTTTTTTAGTGAACGCTAGAATGTTTTCCTTTAGGAATTGAGAAGAATTTGAAAGGGAGTTTTCCAGCGCCTTCAATGGGATTGCTCTCTGTGAAGGGTCTAAATAGCGGGACCTTGTCATGGTGCTCTTGAGAAAACAAAACAACTGTATCGAAACCGATACTGCATTGCTTATCAATAGTAATGGAGTAATTCGACATGCACTTAAACTCTAAATTCTAGACCAACATTTGAAAAGGGCGTAACAGCCAAAATTTATTCCTTCTGATTCTTAGTCCACATATACAGCTTTATATGTAGACGAAGAATCAGAAGGAATAAATTTTGGCTGTTACGCCCTTTTCAAATGTTGGTCTAATAATAACAGGTCGCAGTGGCACACCCGAACAGGAAAAAAAATTCTACCTTCTTTATGTCATGGGATGTTCTTTGGGTAACATGCCTATCGTCCGTTATGCCTAACGTCCATTATATCTAACGTACTTATGCCTAACGTGGTATATTCAGCCATATTAACAATTACCTCTAAACCATGTCTATTTGAGCACATTTTTCATAAGCGAGTAGAAGAAGCTTTTGCTGATGTCATGTGACTATAGTATCGTGGTACATTTTGATTCATCAGACATTTTTCCACTTACGTTTCAAAAGCTCACAATGCTTTTCATACTGTGCCAAACCATGAGTCGATTGCTCAGCATAAGTATTCAAAACATCTATGTACCATTGTTTAATAACTTTCTGCGTAATGGTTTTCTCAATTCGACCAATCTCAATGGACCGATGATCATGCTCATTCAGTCTGGCTACAACAGAGGACAAATTCAGCAATATTTTTTAACCTAACACATTAACGTAGTACTTTGCTCTTCGTCAAGACGCATTCAGTTCAAACATCTCAACAAGAAAGTGATAACACTTTGGAGTGGGTAGAAGCAAGGGTAACAAAATCGCTTGTCAGCGGTGAGCCAATGTGAACAACGTGGTCGATCAGACCGGACACATTTTAGGGCAACCGGATACAGCGTCTTTCCCGTCCGCCGCCGTCAGTCGATACAATGTTTACATTACAATTCACAGTTTTGTTTTCATATCGCGTCGTCGCCAGACTAGTTGACTCTCGACTGACGTGACTGAACGGTATGATTGGTATTGTACAATCATCGTGATGCGCCATGGCGCCACTTCGCAAGCGATGGATGATATGTGAATAAGTCTCATAGGTTTTCAAAGCATAGAGTTCATATTTTTTGATATCTCTAATTGTAAAGCAATCAATTATTAGAAAAACTGTAACTTAGTTTTTTTGTATGATGTAATAAAAATGCTAACAAATTTAAATAAATTTAATTAAATCTTGGCACATGGCACCTATTCACCTACTAGTGCTTGTGCATCTTTTTATATACTTTTAATTATTTTCAATGCACTGCACTTTTTGTGCTAGCTTATAACAAAACCTGTCATATAAAACTTCATCAAATTTGATGCGCCAGAAATTCACACGTTTCGTTCAACCTGTGTACGTAAAAACCAAAATACTTCGGCACAAGAACTTTAAGTAAATAGCAATAAGATGTGAGCCAGCCTAGTACTGCAAACCTCTCTAATAAAGATATATAAATAGCAGTATACATCAAAAACTAAATTACCATTTTATAGAAACTTACATATGTAACTCATGCATTTAGCATTTACCTTTCAACCTATGTCCTAAATTCCGTTAGCATTGCCAGTCTGCTTAGAGTGTTGTTTTCGCTTGTCGTACCTACATGTTTCAACTTTTGAAGAAGAGTGTGAATTGTATTTCTTCCAATAATCGTGTTTGTTTTTTGCTTTCTTCTTTTCCTTTGCCATCAACTGACCTTCCACTAAATCGCTGATACCACGAATTCAATTGATTTGTGGAAATTCCACCATCATAATCCATTATTTGACGAAACCCCCCATTGGACGATATCAAAATCTGCTTCAAAATTCAAAATTATTTCCGTCTTAACACTGAATAAAAAATGAATAACAGAAGATTGTTGAAGCCTGCATTCAAGTGAAGGTATGCTAATACTCGATAATCGTAGTTTTTTTCTTAGTTTTCTTTGGAATGAGCTCGAAAAAAAAGTTTATATGAGTGACGATTGCAACTGAGCTGGTATTCTCATAAATTTTCCCGTTTTAATCACCTTAAGGTTTGAATACTAACCAAAACTAAATTTTGTAATAAATTGTGTGTGAGTGACTCAGTAATGTTGAAAGCGTGGCGTATTTTCTATGTAAATTAATTCAAGACCCACATTCAAAACTATGATTCGTATTGAACGAAATTTTGTTGCATGGAATAAATGTAATATTTTGCTTCATTTTGGTATGTTTTACTCCTGCATCCAATAATTCATTCATCCGTTACCATTAACATTCCAGAACAACCTCTCCACGGACGGTATGAAGGAAGATTTCAGTGACCTACCCCCAACGCAGAGGCGGAAAAAGTTAGCCGGTAAAGTGCAAGAACTGCAGCAAAAAGTGGCACAAGAGCAGGCCGCTAGTGAAGGACTGATGAAGATGAAGGGTGTCTATGAAGCGAACTCTCTGCTTGGTGATCCACGATCGGTGGAAGAACAGCTAAACGAATCGGTCAACAAATTAGATAAGCTAAGAATGGAACTGCAGCGGTACCAGAAACTGCTCGACCAAGCAAATAGCCAAACCATCGTCCAGCACAGTCCTCAAGCGAATCGGGTGATACAAAACGGACAACGGTCGTCCAGGTAAGGCCGCCAAATTAAAAATAAAATCGACGCGTGCATGGTTCTGTTACGTCTAACCGATAATCAGTCTTTCAAGTTACAGACATTCCAATGGGAGCAACCATCACGACCACCACAATGATGACCACGGCGAAGACCACCCCGACCATGACGCTGGCAGTTTAAGCAGGTCAGCATCAGAGAGTAGTGTACAGCAAGCGCAAAATGGGCTTAATATTAACAATAACGGGTATAACTTGAATTCTTACAATTTTTATACACACAGATTTCCATTCTTGGCGAAAAATCATTTTTCTGCATCGTACACTTGCCATACTAGATATTACTGTTTGATATCGTTATTTATTGTTCTTTCATTTTTCCTCATCCAAATCAAAAGACCATATAGTTTTCCGTTGCATTCGTTCATCAGTCATACATTCAATCGATTAGTAGATATTGGAGTCATGTTCATGTAACTAACAAAATCATATTTATATCTCGTGATTGCATGGTTGTACAGTGTGCGTTATTATTTAATAATATTTTGGGTTACTATTGTTGCCGTTATTTGCATTCATTATTGTTCTATTGTATGCAGTATTCCTGTTTTATTTTTATCAAAATTTATATATTTTCTTGAGTACCTAATTCTATCTATGTTCATCAAAATTTAACGAATACAAAAATTTAACTTGCAAAACAAATATATTTTTAGTTACCATTTTTCAAAAGACTATCATTAAATGGTAGCTCCACCCTGCCACCCTAAGATGCGTTACATAAGGCGAACTGTCAGTGCCCTGAAACCAAAACATCCTTATTACACTTTTTAATATGGTTCTAGGTATAAAAATAGTCCATAACCTGTTCTGTATATCAAGAGTCTGCGATGATGAAAATTCAAAATTTTTATAAAGCAGGGCAAAATTGGAAGCTACCTCAATTGGCATAATGCTATTTGGCATAACGAGTTGTCAGACTATATGGCATAACGACCGTTTGGTATAAAAATTAGAAGGATTGTAAAATTTCCATTATTAATTACTTTTAAAGTACTTTTAAAAAAGGGATCATCTACTTATTTGCTTTTTTCCGTTCTTTTTAAGAAAGAATTCCACATTATTCGCCTTAGTCCGGGCACATGCCTACTTTATGGGGTCATCTACTATTTCGCCTTTTCCGGGAAAATGCATACTTTTAATAAAAGTATCACCTACTCTTTTGCCTGATTCCAGGCAAATCCGTAATTTTAATACGGAATCATATAACCTTTTGACTTATTTCAGGCAAATACTTCATATGCTTAATTTTTATTTGTTATAAATAGTCCTTAGGCATTTAACTCGTTAAGCCAAACCGCATTATTTCATATGGGCTTCCCTCCCAAAATGAATAAACTTTTATCCTTCCTATCCTATTCTTCCTATCGAAATATTTGAAAACAGTCAAGCGCCATAATCAGTATAATGAAAAATTTAATTTCCCCATACTGAGTTCCATGCAAACTTGTAACGGCTTGTGCTAGGTATGTCAGTTTTTATCCAACTCAGCTTAAATTTTTGGAGCACACTCAGAACATGAGACACAATCGAATGAGCGTAGTGGAGCAAAATCGATTTTTTTAATTGCCCTAATGTACACCCTACGTATTAAATCAATATTAACTGATTTGATACTAATACTTATTGACCACCAGCTCCGTATTGAATCATATTAAAAATCGGGAAATTTCAATCATTTTTAACTAATCTCTTAAAGGTAACAGAGCAGATTGGACATCCACCTTCATAAGCAGAAAATTAACTGACTAACCGTGATGTTTCCTGATTTCGCGTGCGCCCTAACTTTATGCATTATACAATTATATTTTTTCAGGTGCTTTGACAATTGAATAATCGGGAGAATTACAAAACATTATTGTCGTTGAATGTTTTGAAAAATAAACAAACAAAATTATTTCAATTTGGTCCTCTCATCGACCGCTATTTTTGATTGTGCTTAGCACAGAGCAGGGATTGAACTTATCATTTCAATATCATTTAGTATTCAGCCAATAACTCATTCCATAGGTGGAATTCCGAGCAAAGTACCCTTAGAAAGTTGTAGAGGGGAATCAGCGCTAGAAGTTTGCCATACAACACTTTTCCGAATTCCGCCTCTGGAATGAGTTATTGGCTGAATACTAAATGATAATGAAATGATAAGTTCAATCCCTGGCACAGAGACGAAGAACACGACTTAAGTAAACAATAGCTTTTACAGTCCAAGAAATGCTCCGTTGGATATGTTTATTCGCGTGAAATTTTGTGTATTTTGTATTTATTTAGATTTTAACTTTGTGCGGCATATGAGAGTAATTAGAACGCCTAATTTTGTTTATTGTTGTTTCGTAGTTTTATTTGTAAAATTCTAACGAAACATAAGTAACATAATGCACAGAAATCGACACTTTTACAGTGAATAAAACCAAGAGAGTTCATTCCATAAGCTTTGTAATTAATTTTCTGACGGATTACCACCGACGTCGACTAATGTTGACTTGATAAATCTTTTAGCACAGTGCCTGCAACAGCTTTCGAATCCAATTTGAAAAATGATGCTAATCTTAGGTCAAGGAAAAACTATAGCAGCTTTTTCAATAATGTATTTATATTGAAGATGCCTTATTCCACATATATTTGAAGATGTCCTATGTGAAAGATAGCGGAATTTAAGTCTTCCATACATGATGTGTCGAAAGTTAAAACATTTTTCAATACACCAAACCAAAGTAAAATCTAAGTAAAGGTCCAGGGTCGAAATAGAGAGGTATGGCATTCCGACTATAAAATGGGTACTGACGGGTGTCTGATACCGTTATCTGCATATGTTTAGCAATGGATGCATGCTTCTATTGGTCAATTGATTATATTTCATCGAACCTTGTAATAACTATAATGACGTGAATCGCATATTTGTCCCATATAAATGGGAAACCCAGCAAAGATGGGACAGACATGCGAGGCACGACGGTATATTCAATTTCAAACATGAGCGACCACTTTTTCGCGAAATTATGAACCATCCTATTTTCATGCGCGAAATATGGAACATACAATGGTCTCAGATACATACCGCAATTTTTTGTATGTAGCAGCATCATATGCAAGTACATAACATTTATTTGAGAACCCAGAAGCATTCTACTACGTGATGCAGTACCGTGCACGCACCATACTTTGCGCAGTTAAGGAAATGCAAAATTGAATCAACTCGTACAACTTACAGAAAGTAGCTATCTGCCTGAAATTTCCGTGCTGTAGTATTATTATCATATTATTGTTTGAGAACTAAATTTGTGTGTGTGTGTGTATCTTCAATCTAACCCCCACTGTCCGGCAGTGGTATTATGGAAGAAAGCTATCTTTAATAAAGTCAGCTTTAGCCCGGGAGTTAGAAGGTGTTAGCTCTACTGCAGCTCCAGTGACCCATTTCAGACTGCCTGGTAACTCACGTCCAGTCCGAGGTCACTTTCACTTGCAATAAGCCCCGCCTGTTTATGCTACCATTATCAATTGGATAATGGATCCATAAACAAACTTCCGGATTTTAAAATCCAGCGCGTATTTAGTTTTGGAATCATATAAAACATATTGAAACAATCTCACCAAATTGATCCAGTTCCGGATAAACGAACTGAGGAAGAGAAGACCACAACTAGTGTCCACGAAAAAATCACTACTCTTCCAGCGCTATTGCGAGCAATTTATTTTTATCCATATTTTCCTGGTATTATCACTCATTCATTCATATTTTCACCAAATACATCCCCTTATTTAAACTACACAAACGATTTATCACGCTCAAATACACTACAAGAATATACACTTGAATAAAAGTCACCGAACTCTTAAATATCAAACTCTAGATCACTTAAACTGTTTTCTTCTAGTACATATGCAAAATATATACATCAGTCGAATCTATTTCTTGCGGAAACGAACAAAAACCGTGACAGCAAATTTAAAAGCAACCGTGCGCGCATTGCTTGCTGCGATCCCCGGTAACATACGGCTACCATTGTTTGAGAACTAAATTTGGTACAAAAATTTGAAATAAATAGTAAATTGAACTTCAAAGCAGACCCCTTATTATATGCCTAACTTTGCGCACATAACTTGGAAAATTTCTAACACGAGGCAAGCGTCTATCATACAATTTTTCATCCAAATTTTATTTTTTTCAGCTAATACTACTATTACAATTCATGTTCATTCCATTTGTAGGAATATTTGAGCATATTTGAGAATATGAGGATGCCCAGCATCATTTTCTTATGATTCGACATACTTAGTATGTTTTCACGTCTGGTGGTGTATGTACAGCCTCATTTATGTACATTGGCCACAGCTAACAAAAGTTATTTTTTGCGTAAACCCTATTTCGACGAGGTATATCATAAATGTTGAAAATATCGAAGAAATACGAGTTGTGCGCAAAATTAGGTACACTGTATTGAAAAATTGTTCCTAACATTGCGCATCATATATTTTAACGAAAAATGTAAATAAGATTCCAAATTCTCATGAGATGGGTTCAACAATATTATAATTATTGGATCCATGTGTAATCAGTTGTCAGCGAATGTAAAATTTACAAAAAATACAGTTTTTCGGGTAGACCGTCACTTGTCATTTGTGCTAAGAACACGCCATTTTGGTCATTTTCACTGTTTTCAGTACAAGTTTCGACTATTAAAATGAAAAATGTGTCATTTAACAGCGAAAACATGCATGCACTGTTATGATAACATGTATATTGTGATGACAAGTTATAATTATGTTTCGAAATTCAATTTAAACGCATTATATTACAAAAATAACCGCAAAATGCGCAAAGTTAGGAGCTGCCTAAAGTTGGGTGCGTGCACGGTTACAAATGGGCACTACATGTTTTTCTATGAACGTTTCCAGAAAAGCCAGATCCAAGGGCGCGAAATTAGGGTACTTCACACTTAAATCATTGCACAGACTTCGGCGAATTTTGCTTCAATTCACCAAAATCTCAATAGCAGATTTGTTTGGTAATTATTTCACCGATTTTCTGCAATATTTTCCTTTGTCAAAACCTCCGAAAATATGTTAAATTATTTACCGAAGAGTTCTGCTGTTTCAATTTCGGTGAAAATTCACAGAAGTGAGTGAGTATGGATTATTTCAAAATTACCCATGTATTTATCTCTCTGCTATGTTTTTGTATAGGCATTTTACATTATGTATGGACTATCAACCTCCGAATCTATATATAGTAAAGGGCTGATTAACAAACATTGTTTGAGCCGACTTAATCCGAACATATATCCTTCCTCTTGAGTGACGTTATGGACTTTTTCAATGATTTTTTTTAATTCCATGATCCATGATGAATGGAAAATAATACTTTACGTAGTGTAAAGATTCTTCATTCTTTGTTGTGAACAATACAAATGACAGTTGTGTGTGGATCCCATTTGAATGGGGTGCCCTTGCATGGGGCATTAAGTTTTGGATTCCTGTTTGTCATAATGACAAATATTTGTCAAGTCAGCCTGAAATCCATGTCGATTTCTAATCAGTCTGATAGATGTCAGAATAAACTTGACAAATTATTTATCAATATCACAAACAGTGGACTGCGGGCTTTAATCTAATCACTATTATTACAAGGTTTTCAAGCCATGTGACTACCACTATTTACTCTCATTGCCACTACACGTTCCTACGTTACTTATGTTATTTCTATTTATGCTCTGTTGTTTACGAACAACGTTTGTTTTAATGTGATTTTTTATTACAATAGAGTTTTCTAGTCCTTGGCTGAATCTCTGGAAATCCTATTCGTTTTTTTTTCATGTTTTTACCCATTAACAACAAGACCAATAAGCTTTTATTCTAAACTGCACTAGGTACAACGAAAAAAAAATTTATGAACGGATAAATAACTAATTATTTTCATGTTACACTTACATATTAACTAGATATTTGCCTAACTAGAACAATTCTTGCTTTAGCATCATTTTCATTATTACAGCATGCGTGCCAAAGGAATGCAATCTATTGAAATGTCAGGGTTGGAAAGTTTTCTAATGATTTACATTCTTCGCCCTTGCAGTAGCTCAGCCAGTCCCGAGAGTGGTCTTGGGACGTCCCACACATCGCTACCCGGTTCCGGTCAGGGTAGCACCAACGACCAGCCTATTAATGACGAAATGTATTACGAAGCAGAAGCCCTACCGCCACTAGGCACCTGCAAAGCATTGTATCCCTTCGATGGTAATATATTTATTAAATAATTATTATATAACTTCCAATGATTTAAACTATTCACCTTTGTAGCAACGAGTGAAGGAAGCATTCCAATGTCGGAGGGCGAGGAGCTTTTAGTGATAGAACTCGACCAGGGTGACGGTTGGACCCGAGTGCGAAGGTTATGTGGTCCCAATGGATGGGAAGAAGGATTCGTACCGACCAGCTACATTGAAAGTACGCTGTATGCGTAGGTGAGTATTCTGCATAGGTTTTGACACAACCTTAAATGTTATTCTGTACGAACCTCTAGAGCTCGCGAGAAAATAATATGTACAGGGATTAGACGAAATGCTGTGGTGGGCAAATCTCTGTCGAAATTCAAATCAGCATAAGTTTGTTTAGAAGAGTCCAATTTTGATAAAACCGGTTCTGCTAGACGCGAAAATTCTTCTAGTATTCTGTCCTCGGTCTCTCGAATCTCGTATCTCGAATCGGTCCATAAGCATGTTAAAAATGCATTTTTTTTTCTTCTACTTGCCATTTTATGTGACGGCAATAATTCTGCGTATACCTGACGAATCTGCATCCCGTTGGTCGACAAATTTGTTCTAGTTTTTTGGGAAACCTATGACATTCAAGAGAAAACGTCACATAAAATGAAGAGCAGAGAAGGTAAAAGCATTTTTAATTGTATGGTTTAGATACAAAAACAATAGTATTAAACTGTATTAACAAGTCTTTTAAGTTATTTTCTATGAAAACACTGTTATATTCAACATTGATGTCGTGATCAGGGTGTTTCTGATTCCTTGTTAATAGTTAAACATAAATACTGTCCAATAAGCAACTCGAAGCAGCTCGAAGTTATCCCCAACCCTCTTATGTCCATTTGTAGACAAAAAAGAACGAGCAGGATGGGAACAACTTCGAACTACTACGAGCTGCTCATTGGACAGCACTTTCTGCCGTTATACGGATAACTGTCCCAAGTACATAGAAATCCCTGCAAACATGGGACAAATATGCGTATGGCGGCAGTATAGTGCTTGCCACAAAGATACATATTCATGCAACTACAGCCATAGATGTGCTTTTAATTAATAAACCATAAAAATATTAATACCTATAGAACAAGTGGCAGACGAAGTATAGCATTTATATTCCTTTTATACCCAGGGAGGTGAACAAAGAGGAAGATTATCGCTGTAGTCACCTTTGATTCCAAACATGTTGGATACCGCCACCGGGGGTGACAATGGGTCTGGGGGGGTGAGAATGGGTCATCGCTCTCACCGGCATTATGGAGGTCGTTGAGCAAAATTGTTCATAAACTGCCGTGAATCGCATATTTGTCCCATATGAATAGGAAACTCAGCAAAGATGGGACAGATATGCGATTCACGGCAGTAAAGGTCTCTTATATTTTGGTCTTCTTGCCCTCAGATGCATTCAATCTATTCTACAAGCATTCTAACTTCTAAGTAGTTGAAACAGTGACCCATTCTCACCCCCATTTGACCCATTGTCATCCCCGACGATGGTACATTACTGTAGAAAAGTATAACCTTGCCTGCAAAGCTGTCGACAGTGACAACAGCGGCAATCTTCCTCTATGGTTTACTACCTCTATTTTTAGATGACGTATACTGGCCCTATTCGCATAAGCGTCCCATGTCAGTTTCTTCAACTTTTTACCAACTCTTCAACAGCTTGTGCGAGAGTGTATCAAAATCTTGAATGTGACTGTTATGCGAATAAATAGCAAGATGGGACAACACAAGTGGGTTTTGATTTTTAAATTTCTAGAACAAAGCCTATTATTTTATCAGTTTTACTTAAAGATAAGTTCATTTTAAGCTTATTTCTGAAATTAAATCGTAAATTCGTAAAAAATCGACATGGGACTCTTATGCGAAACGCGGCAGTATAGAATCAAACTATTGAAGTATAACGCATGTTTGAACTTCTAATTATTTTTTTCCAGTGTTGATCACAACGCAGCTTCAATTCACAATGAAATGCCAACCACAGCAAAGGTAAGCGATACAAGTATCGATTTTCAAAACAGTCAACCATGCTCGTTTATAGCCACAAATAATAAACAATGTAATAAATGTTGACGAACAGCAAACGATACATAAACTCCTGTAAATATTTAAATAAATTCCTTAAAATTAGAATCAAAACAACTGGAAGGATGGTAAGCTACTATTAATGTGATAGTAGGGCATGTCATTAAGCATTCAGAGATAAGAACCTAACGAAATCAATTTAGCGTGTAAGGTTAAAATAAATTATTACGTATGTAACCGTTCTGGTAAATGTGCAAATCGAATCAATTGCCTTGTTGCTTGGTTCAGTATGTTTCAGCTTTCTTCAATGGATGAGCTAACGAAAAAACGAAGTCGAATCCATTGCATCGTTAACTGAGAAACTTTATTATTACAGTATACTTCAACATGCGATAGTAGATCAATTTAGCTTAGTTATATTGACAAGCCGTCTGTTTTTATTCAATTGTAATTGTATGTGAGCCTGAGAGAATGAATAAGTTAGAACGATTGTTGGTAATGCGAACATCAATGCTCAAAAACTAAGATTTATTTTTGTTTTAATAATTTTGTAACATAATAATGACTAAAATTCATTAACCAATATAAAAGCGTGAGAAGGAATAGTCTACCCATTTCTTTCGAAATATGTCGCTAACATTGCCATTAATCATTACAAAAATGAGAAAACAAAATTTAGGGAGTCATTTAATTTTCCTTTCTTTGAAAGAAATATTGCATAATAAAAAGCTTCACCCATATCTACGAATTACAAAGTAACGAACAAAACAACATGTCACTACACAGACATAACTGCTATCTACTAAACCAGATAAAAAATAGCACTGTGTATAAAACATTCATAGGCATCTCACTTGAAAAATGCAGATGAAATTTACCTGAACCCCCAGAATACTATTACAAAGTAGGAGTGCAACGATTAGAACTTCAGAATGTTTCAATCTTCTCGACAACCGAACCTACAATCTATAACAGCATTGAAACTTCAAATAAACTCAGAACAAATAATCCTTTGATTGTGTTTTTCATGGAAAGAAATATCCTTTTATAACGATGGATTTTATAATAGCTCAAAAAAATATCCCTGCCAAAGGCGGCCGAATTGAAGAATCCTCATAACTCAAACAATAACATTTGTTTGAGTTCTCCTATTAGTTTATTTACCTATTAAGGCTAATGCAGGACCTTTTTTGTACATTAAACGAAAAGCAAAAGTCTTCTCCATTCAGTTCGATGCATGACTGTACATTATTCATTTTATTTATTTAGTTAACATCTAAACAGATAACACTGAATAAACAATTTGACGCCACAATACACGGTTCGAGGCCGCAACTCTCCATCCTCGAATGCGCCCCACGCTCGCCAAGTTGTTTTGCACCTGGTCTGACCAACTTGCTCACTGCGCTCCACGCCGTACCTGCCGTACCTCATACCTGCCGGATTGAAAGCGAGCACCATCTTTGCAGGGTTGTTGTCCTTCATTCTTGCAACATGTCATGCCCATCGTACCCTTCCGGCTTTAGCTGCCTTCTGGATACTGGGTTTGTCGTAGAGCTGGGCGAGCTCGTGGTTCATTCTTCGCCGCCACACACCGTCTTCTTGCACACCGCCAAAGATGGTCCTAAGCACCCGTCTCTCAAATACTCCAAGTGCTTGCAAGTCCTCCTCGAGCATTGTCCATGTTTCATGTCCGTAAAGGATTACCAGTCTTATCAGCGTCTTGTACATGACACTTTTGGTGCGGTGGCGAATCTTTTTGACCGCAGTTTCTTCTGGAGCCCGTGGTAGGCCCGACTTCCACAGATGATGCGCCTTCTCATTTCACGACTAACAGCCGTTAGCGAGCCGTTAGCCGTTAGCGAGGATCCAAGAGAAACGAACTCCTCGACCACCTCGAATGTATCCCCGTCTATCGTAACACTGCTTCCCAGGCGGGCCCTGTCGCGCTCGGTTCCGCCCACAAGCATGTACTTTGTCTTCGATGCACGTTTCACGTTTCAGGCGGGTGTACAGTTCTGCCACCTTTGCCACCTTTGTTCTGCCGATAATGTTCATGTCATCCGCGAAACAAATAAATTGACTGGATCTGTTGAAAACCGTACCCCGGCTGTTACAGCCGGCTCTCCGCATGACACCTTCTAGCGCAATGTTGAACAACAGGCACGAAAGTCCATCACCTTGTGTTAGTCCCCGGCGCGATTCGAACGAGTGTTCGCCCGAAATCTTCACACAGTTTTGCACACCATCCACCATTGCTTTAATCAGTCTGGTAAGCTTCCCAGGGAAGCTGTTCTCGTCCACAATTTTCCATAGCTCTACGCGGTCTATACTGTCGTATGCCGCCTTGAAATCAACGAACAGATGGTGCGTTAGGACCTGGTATTCACGGCATTTTTGAAGGATTTGCCGTACAGTAAAGATCTGGTCCGTTGTCAAGCGGCCGTCAACGAAGCTGGCTTGATAACTTCCCACAAACTCATTCACTAATGGTGACAGACGACGGAAGATGATCTGGAATATCACTTTATAGGCAGCATTAAGGATGGTGATCGCTCGAAAGTTCTCACACTCCTGCTTGTCGCCTTTCTTGTAGGTGGGGCATATAACCCCTTCCTTCCACTCCTCCGGTAGTTGTTCGGTTTCCCAGATTCTGACTATCGGTTTGTGCAGGAAAGTGGCCAGCTTTCCCGGGCACATCTTGATGAGCTCAGCTCCGATACCATCCTTACCAGCTGCTGTATTGGTCTTTAGCTGTTGAATGGCATCCTTAACTTCCCTCAAGGTGGGGGCTGGTTGGCTTCCATCGTCCGCTGAACTGACGTAGTCATCTCCTCCGCTACTTTGACTTTCACTGCCTGTACTCTTAGCGCCATTCAAATGTTCCTCGTAGTGCTGCTTCCACCTTTCGATCACCACACGTTTGTCCGTCAAGATGCTCCCATCCTTATCGCGGCACATTTCGGCTCGCGGCACGAAGCCTTTGCGGGATGCGTTGAGCTTCAGATAGAACTTGCGTGTTTCTTGAGAACGGCACAGCTGTTCCATCTCCTCGCACTCCGCTTCTTCCAGGCGGCGTTTCTTCTCCTAAAAAGGCGGGTCTGCTGTCTCCGCTTCCGTCTATAACGTTCCACGTTCTGCCGGGTACCTTGCTGCAGCGCGACCGCCCGCGCTGCGTCCTTCTCCTCCAGAATCTGTCTGCACTCTTCGTCGAACCAATCGTTCCGTCGACTTCGTCCCATATACCCGACGTTGTTCTCCGCTGCGTCGTTAATGGCTGCTTTGACTGTATTCCAGCCGTCCTCAAGAGAGGCCCCATCGAGCTCACCCTCTTCCGGCAACGCTGCCTCGAGATGCTGCGCGTATGCAGTGGCGACATCAGGTTGCTTCAGTCGCTCTAGGTCGTACCGCAGCGGTCGTCGGTACCGAACATTGTTGATGACGGATAGTTTTGGGCGCAGTTTAACCATCATCAGATAGTGGTCAGAGTCGATATTAGCGCCACGATATGTCCTGACGTCGATAATGTCGGAGAAGTGCCGTCCATCAATCAGAACGTGGTCGATTTGTGATTCTGTCTGCAGTGGTGATCTCCAGGTGTACCGATACGGGAGGCTGTGTTGGAAGTAGGTGCTGCTAATGGCCATATTATTGGAGGCGGCGAAATCAATTAGTCGTAGACCGTTTTTGTTCGTCAGCCGGTGAGCGCTGAGCTTTCCAATAGTCGATCTAAACTCCTCCTCTTGGCCAACCTGAGCGTTCAAATCTCCTATGATGATTTAGACGTCGTTGGGCAGGTGTCGTACTCACGTTCCAGCGCTGCGCGTAGATTGCGTCCTTATCATCATCAGTGCTTCCGGAGTGTTGGCTATGGACGTTGATTATGCTGAAGTTGAAGAACCGGCTTTGATCCTCAACCTGCACATTCTTTCATTGATCGGCCACCACCCGATCACGCGCCTTTGCATATCGCCCATCACTATGAAAGCTGTTCCCAGCTCGTGTGTGTTGCCGCAGCTCTGATAGATGGTATGATTACCTCTAAACGTTCGCACCATTGATGCCTTCCAACAAACCTCCTGCAGCGCTACGATGCAGAATCCATGGTCCTTGAGCACATTGGCGAGTATACGTGTGCTCCCGATGAAGTTGAGAGATTTGCAGTTCCACGAACCGAGTTTCCAATCGCTAGTCCCTTTTCGTTGCAGTGGTCTTCGCCGATGGTTCCGGTCCGTACTCTCTTGTTAATTGTTCGTTGCGTATGTTTTTTTAAAGGCTGGCTTGCAGGGCCTGACACCAAACCCCCTAAATTTCCGGAGGACCATTCCTCCTTATTCCCGGTGGACCATGGTGCACAGTTTCACTTAGAGTCCCTCGCTGGCACTCGGACGATGATCAGCCGCCCCTAATATGGAGAACAGACGCTGTTGTGAGCCGATCCTGACATGGAGAACAGACACTCAGTAAGATTTGCACCCCCGGAGAGGAGCAAACCCCTCTTCCCTGTCAGCATTCGACCATAGTTTCCATCGGGTTTGGTTACCCGATCTTCCCTAAGGTTGCTCGTATCCCGGCCAGCACCACGGAGAGGTAGGGATAGGAGTTGCTGGGTAAGAGGCTAAGGACCGCAAAATGGGGTCTATTTTATTCCTTCAGGTACACGAAGTACCAATGGTACGCTTTACCTAGCATTTGCCGTGCCACCGGAGGTGTACAGGATTCATAAGTAAGTACACCCAATATTTATTTTTTTTACACGGTTGGTATTCTTTAATTTCCCGGATAACCTGATTTTTCACAGCTTTTTAAATACCACCTGAATTTTCTTTGTTTTTTGTGAATTTTTTCATGGGGTTAACTCATAGTTTCATCAACACTAAAGGTCGTAATCAACTAAAACCCACCCGTGTAAAAAAGAACCGGGTGTAAGTAAATACGGTTCGAGGCAGCATATCTCCATCTCCATCATTGCACTTGGTTTGCCCACCTCGCTCGCTGTGCTCCACGCCGTCTCGTACCAGCCGGATCGGAATTTGCATGGTTGCTGTCCGACATTCTTGCAACATGCCCTGCCCTTCGTGACCTTCCGGCTTTAGCTATTGTACGTGGATTTCCCTATTGGACCCGACCGTTCGAAATAGTCGCTCCTTGAACGGTCGTTGAAATCGCCGTTTTCACCTTCACACCCGTCTTCATAGTAAAATCTGTCAACACCGACAAGTCTGCGGCGAGCTTTTTGCTGTTTCCCTCGGACTTCTCTTTCTTTTTCCGATGTTTTGAACCTTACTGGAAAAGGGAACGTTTGAAATAGGCAAGTGAACCGACCTTCGAATCCATTGGTCAAGTAAATCCACAATACCTTCTGGATACTAGATTCGCCGTAGAGCTGGGCGAGCTCGTGGTTCATTCTTCGCCGCCACACACCGCCAAAGATGGTCCTAAGCACCCGTCTCTCGAATACTCCGAGTGTGTGTGTGTTTCATGTCCGTAGAGGACTACCGGTCTTATCAGCGTCATGTACACAGAAAAAATAAAGAACCTAAAAAAAAGTTTAAAGAACTCAACTTTGAGTACGAAGTTTAAATTTTTAACTCAATATTAGGTAGTTTTCTCACTCCCTCTCATGAATGATATTATAAACAAAGAGAGCTGCATCGACCCAACGTGTGCTCTTCCGTGGAAGAAGCCAAATTTCAGTTGTTTTCACCATAGTCTCGGGTGAGTGAAAATAACATAAATTTGAGTTGGTGAAACTACATAGTGGGTGAAAATTCAACACCGGAGTAAAGCCAAAGTACTCACCGGATTTTCTCGCATTTTACTTATTTTTGGCTTCTTCCACGTAAGGGTTGCTTTGGGTGAAAGGAACCGTAAAGTGAGTTGCTTCGCGGTTCCGTGTACATCACACATTTGGTATGGTGGTGAATTTTTTTTGACCCAAATTGTTATAGGGGAACGGTTCGCCACTTCATCTCATAGCTCCTATTTCCATCCCATCAAAAACAAAGCCTATCACCTCTGTATACATTTGCGAACGATCATATGTAGCATATCGTGACAGACTTTTTTAGCCGGCTTTCAGGATAAAGCACTGATTCGGGAGGCTATACCCCATGATCCGGTTCTGTTTTTTCTACAATCGTAAAAAAAATTTAATGTTATTTATTATTAAGATTTCTAATACTTTTTTGCCAAAGCAGGCGCTTAATGATATGTATAAGAAAACCCAGATTAATCCACCTAGCGGTTATGGTGCCTTTCTCGCGCAAAAAGGTAATAAATGTAGCCTTTACGCTTACACCTCGATGATGTACAAGAAAGGCAAAACAGTTACACCGTCTAATGTTATGATAGAAAATTTACACTAGAAGACGACAGATGGCGCTGCCAAAAGTTTCTCGAATTTCCTATGTTCGAATTTTGACTTTCGGCCAATTTCACAGTACTATGAAACTGAACGAAGAGCATACTTACGCCTAAATGCGTGCAACACGAGCATCTTTATAGTACGATGAAACTCTTAATGAGAGCAAGCCACGGATAAACTTTAAAAATATTCATAGATGCAAGGCATTTTTCATAACACATTATTGTTCTATGTTACTATGTCACATCACTATTTTAATATTATCTATTTTTTGCAATTCGCGATTATTATGAAATTCAATAGTGATCAACAGCGTTTTAGTCACTGTCGGATGCAACTTGTTGCAAGAAAATCGGTTAAGAGTTTCTATTTGAAAATTTGGCTAATGTTTTTTATGGCATTTTGTGCACACACACACGCACACACATACACACACACAAACACGCACACACGGACAGACAGACATTTGTTCAGCTCATCGAGCTGAGTCGAATGGTATATAACACTATGGGTCTCCGGCACTTCTATCAAAAGTTCGAATTTGGAGTGAAATCAATGAGCGTAGATACTAAGGTGAGGAAGAAGACCAAATGCAAGCGTATTAGTGGATGGTGCAAAACGTAAACAAAAAATGGTGACGTACATATTGCGGGTTTCACGAATTTTGCGATTTGTGTGTAAATTGTTCAAACCCAAATTATAATCACACTCACCAATACAGCTAAAGATATTTTGACGTTTCAATACAAATACAATACAGACACAAGAATCATTCAACTTGACGTTAGTGAAAACAAATAATTATTTTCAAAACAATATTTATTGATCAAATTCACATTTTTTGATTATTTGATAATTTTAACGATGTTTATTTATTTAGAAGCTTTGGTCGTTGTCTACTTCCTCATAGATGATCTATATCGTCTTGCTCACCCACATTGTCTGCCAACGATTGAGAAAATGGACTTTCTTCGACTTGAACAGCATCTTCTGCAGCGGAAATGAAGGATTCGCACATAGCATCACGGGCCTGCAATGCTTCGATACGTCGTTTCATCAGTTGCATTTGTGTGGACAATGTTTGAACGGTAGCTTCCAAATCATCATACATCTCTCGGATCGCGATTATCTCGTCGTGGTACCCAGCGTTCACGCTATGAGCCATGGAGAAGTTTCGTTTAACCGCACGTAGCTTAACTGATTCCTTAGCCGAGAACAGTTTTACAACATCCTGGGGTGGTGGCTCGTCAACCATAGTATCATGGAGATGTGGTTCTGAAGAATGAATAATGTTGGCCCACATTTTCCAAGCAATATCTTGAGCTTGAATACGTCCACCGTGCTTAGCTCGTAATTTTGCAACCAGGTTGTGAACTGATTTGTTGGCAGCTGCTCCGGATTTATCTCGGATCGACGGGTCTAAAAGAGTCTCCTTGACTGTCTTAAAGACACTCTTGTTGCTCACCGAAAGCGAATAAATGTGTATGAAAAGGTGAATTTCTTTGGTCTTCCAATGCTGGAGAATGTTCTCTGTAACTTTGTCAACATTGTAGGTCCTACGGTTTGCTTTGTCGTGAAATAATGCGAATTTTCCAAAGTCAGCTTCCTCTGGATTCTTGCCACTCCATACTGGTTTCGCTGCGTCACCTGCCTCACCACAACGGAATACGACTTCTTGCTTCAAATGTTTGTGGGCCAACAACCAACACTGGTGGGTGAAAGCTTTGGCATTTTCGGCAGCAACACCCCATTTCCCAATATCTTTCCCGGAAGAGTGACCTTTGAAATCTCGAACAGACAGCAATAACCAACAGCCATAATTTCCTTCCGGTAATTCGTGCTGTGAAAATTTACCGGATACTGTGTCTTCTGCTTCATTAGCCCTTTCGCTTGTCGAAGAGTTGAGATCATATTCAATTTCCAATGGAAGTGGATTGAGCTCACTGTGCTGATAGTTTTCACCTTCATTTATCATTTCCGGATCCGTTCCAACATCCATCAAGAACTCTTGCTCTGTGTAAAAGCTGGTTTCTAACTCCGATGATGGATCATCCCGATGACTTCTTTTTTTATGAGATTCGGATTTTGATGTAGATTCCATTTTGTTCGTCTATCAATAACGAAAAGGGAGAGTCATTTAGGGTTTTCAATTAATGTAATAATAAACAACTCACCAAGCAGTCATCGAACTATGTCGAACAAATAATAATTTTCCAGCGATATCTGAATTATAATTGCTACAGACAAGCAGATGTGCGTTGTGGAATATTTGCTAAGCATATTGTTGCCAATAAACCACTAACACAATCTGCTGTTTGCACTGTTACGCCACCTGTTGGCGATAGTATTCACTCCCAATGATAGTTTATTACCTACGCTCTCTTGGAATAATCCCGATTTTCCTGCCCCCTTACTGTCCCATGTACAATCCAATTGAAATTGTGTTTGGCCTTGCTAAACAACGTCTGAAACGCATCTATCAAGAGGGTGGTCATCGGGATATCCAGTTTGTCGTGGCAGAAATAATGGAATCGTTCTCAAGGTTTTGTATGATTAACCTATTCCGAAAATGCGGCTACATCAGAGGAGGAAGATTTGACCCAACACTGCAGTTCAAAGAAGATGCTGTAAACCTGGTTCATGAAACATCGTAAACATTTACGAGCTTTTATTTAGTTACATATATTGTCGACATGTCTATTCGCTTTTTATTGTTATAACAATATAACTATGTATTCCGAATTCCATTATATTTATATTAATAGTTGAAAACCGGAATAGTCATTTCGCGAAGTTGGTAATTTGTCATAGAATCCTTATGAAAAAACTAATTTTAAAAGTATAGCTGTGTAGTCCTTCGCCAATTTAAACAGTGCTCTACTTTTGAAGTCAGGTATGCCATACGAATTATATGAATATTCTTCTCTTCTCTAACAGACTATTCCGGTTTTCAAGTACATCGAGAATAACTTTTCACTATTCCTTGAATATTTGTCGTTTGTGACCTCTTCAATGGCCTCCTCCTGGGCTTGTGAGATTCTGGTGTAGCATTTTGTTGAAGAGCGACTTTCACTCCACCCTGCATGTCTCTAGCCATTACTTTTTTATATCCGAAAGAGTTGATTGTTTTGTGTTACTGTAGACATCCGAACCTGCGAAAACGAAACTGTTTATTTTCACAGCTAGCTGTTGCGTTTTTGAGATGCACAAAACTGAAAATTTGAAGTGAAATACAAGGTTTTACCTGTGGCTTGTAGATAAATCAGCAACATAACAGATTATCTCCGAATCCCATGCAGCTCCCAGCTCCGAGTTCCTGTCCATTTTATGCCGCACTGCCGATGATTCCAGGTCCAAAAGATATTAACTTCCAAAGCAATTTTTGTACTTGCAGATTCAAAACAGTTCGCCGTCGCTCTTCGAACGTACTTCATAAACAAAAACAATCGTGTTGGAAATAGAGATGAGTGACGTTTAACGCTCGCACAATTTTGTGCAAATCGGCTTGTGTAAATACGGTAAATACATGTTTGTTTTCCTTCTGCTCATAACCTCAAAATTGATCGAGTCATCACAATGGTTGCGAAGGAGTCAAAAAATATATGGAAATATACTCATTTTTACCCAAATTTTGCTGAGTAGCTTCATCTAGGAGTGTTTGTTTTCCTTTTATCGCCACTCACACATTCGGACGTGAGAATCTCAATATGCGTGAAAGAAAAGCTTGTATCGGACACAACTGTCACATTTCTTTGATTGTATGGACTGTGAGAAAAAGATCACTGTGAGAAAAAAAATCTCGCAGAACAGAATTGATATACGTTGGCCCTGGGACGGGACTTGCAAAGAGGAAAAAATGTAACTTCAGCTGCTGCCAGTCAACTGCTGTCACGAACTGTCAGGTGCACCCAGCAGCTTTTCGTGTGAAAGTATTGGTATCCCAAATAAAATCATCCGCATGAATTTTGTTTTACGAAAACTTTTCCACTTAAACGAGTATTCCAAATCATCCGTTTAGCTTACTAATAATCAGTTAGAAACTTGTGTTTTGTTCCCGGTATAAAAATCCTTATGAAAATGAATTTACTAATTCGCGAATTGGATACGCTTTTATTGTGCTCTGAAGAGTCCTCCCGGGGCTTAGGTGAAACAGTCAGTCAAGGAAACAGTTGAAACTCGATGGTCAACTGTGATAAAAAGAAGAACAAGTGTCAAAACAAGGAAAAAGAAGCTGTCTTTGCCGGTCTCGTCTCAGCCTGGGACGGGACTTGCAAAGAGGAAAAAATGTAACTTCAGCTGCTGCCAGTCAACTGCTGTCACGAACTGTCAGGTGCAGCCAGCAGCTTTTCGTGTGAAAGTATTGGTATCCCAAATAAAATCATCCGCATGAATTTTGTTTTACGAAAACTTTTCCACTTAAACGAGTATTCCAAATCATCCGTTTAGCTTATTAATAATCAGTTAGAAACTTGTGTTTTGTTCCCGGTATAAAAATCCTTATGAAAATGAATTTACTAATTCGTGAATTGGATACACTTTTATTGTGCTCAGAAAAGTCCACCCGGGGCTTAGGTGAAACAGTCAAGGAACCAGTTGAAACTCGATAATCAACTGTGATAAAAAGAAAAACAAGTGTCAAAACAAGGAAAAAGAAGCTGTCTTTGCCGGTCTCGTCTCAGCATATGTGACAACATTCCGCATGGGCCACAGTTGATTTTTACTGCGCGCATGGTAAAATCAAACGGGTTTGTTATCTACTGAAAATTGTCGGTGCATATTCTTAAAATAACCCTCGGAATGGTAGTTTTGACTGCAACATTTTTTTGCGTTTTTTGATACAGTAGCCGTTCGATAACTGCAAAATGTTTACGTTTCAGTTAACGAATGCCGTTCGATAACTGCAATGCATTCTAGACGTCAAACGGTTGTCAAACGACGTCAGATGCAATAAAAATGCATCTAAATGTGCAGCGCAATGCAGCTGTCATTGAGTCTGACATCAGTTTGAAGTTATCGGACCGCATAACTGCAAAACAGTTGCAACTATTGAATTGCAGTTAAAAAGCATTGCAGTTAAACGGCTTGTAGTTATCGAACGTCTACTGTACTTGGTTGCGTAGAAAAGTGTCAAAAAACGGCAGCCATTAATGCGCCTGAAATGCTGGATTCTGAGCCGAATAAAAAATACAGTAGAATTACAATACAATTTATTGTAACACTACTATTAATAACATTAAATTGGAAATAGATTATATTGTAAATGAAACCATAGTAATACATTAGAATGCATTGTTATGAACTATTTACTCAAATGTAAATAAATTTTCGCAATAGAATGTACGGGTTGTTAAGTATCGTAACTATACAAAATCTGAGATTTTTCCATACATTTTTTTCGTCACAAAATAGAGTGTATGGTCAATATATTGTTGAAATATCCGAACAAAACTGTTCAAAATACAATGGATTGTATTTGTATAGTAAAACAATACGATTTTAAATTACTCAGTTGTGACAGCTTTACTGTTCAACAATGCAATTTAAAGGGAAAAAAATGCATAATTGGCGCTATGAGGCAAATATTGTTATATAGTTTATATCCAATGTAAAGAAACGTTTCAAAAATTATCAATGTATGAAACTTATGTACGAAAACGTTCCAAAAACAATTGCAAGTATAGTTACATTAGAGAAATATGTTGATGTATTGTATCCTCAGTGTTGATACAATCTGTGCAACCATCAAGAAACAATGTATCCTATTGTATACCGTACATTTTATGGTAATTCAATTGTGTACACTATTGAACCAATAGTACATTTTTATCCGGGGAAGAGCCCCGCAAATAGCATACGTTTGCGTTGCGTTTGACACATTTCCCATGAGAAAACTGTCAAACGCAACGCAAACGTATCCTATGTGCGGGGCTCTTTAAAATAACCCTTGGAATGGTAGTTTCGACCGCAAAAATTTGTTGCGTGTACTGAAAACAAAGACGTAGTCCTACTTCAAAAGCTTTGCAAATATTATCGCCACTTTTTGTTTACATTTTTTTCTATCCACTAATACGCTTGCGTTTAGTGGCTTTCGCAACTTATAGAGATGAGTGACGTTTAACGCTCGCACACTTTTGTGCAAATCGGCTTGTGTAAATACGGTAAATACATGTTTGTTTTCCTTCTGCTCATAACCTCAAAATTGATCGAGTCATCACAATGGTTGCGAAGGAGTCAAAAAATATATGGAAATATACTCATTTTTACCCAAATTTTGCTGAGTAGCTTCATCTAGGAGTGTTTGTTTTCCTTTTATCGCCACTCACACATTCGGACGTGAGAATCTCAATGCATGTTTCATTGGCCGACGATGTTGCTTTGTTTGCGTCGCGAAATTCCTTAATGTTCGTGAGCAAACCATGAGATTGTTGTATTCCTGCGTGTGTTGGTGCATGCATCAGTCTTTCATCTTTTCAGTTTGAGTGTAGCCCCCAGCCTTGACTGACGTTTGTACGATACTATTTTGCCTTCTTGATGGATCGTGTGTCTCGAAATTAGTAAATTTTACTATAAACTAGTTGCACTTGAAATAAGTATTTCGATCTTCGCATAATTGCTTTTGGCGATTTTCTCGTGTCGGATAAGTTTTTGTTAGTTTAATGTGTGTAGGAAGGTGCGAAAATTTTGTGTGTTCCTAAAAATGCTTCCTGGAGTTTCCTGATTTTTGGGGATGTCGTTCAAACATCCATCCCAATCCCTTCACTCCTGCGGATTGAAAAAAACGCGTAATTTCTAGCCTGTAAGCAGTTATTCTAATAAATTCATCTGATCAAAGAATAAAATCCTGTGGACCAGCAAAAAACAGCTGCAACTAATCTGATGCGAGAGGCAAATGAGCGGAAAGGAAAAGTGATAAGTAAAATTCAAGGTGAAATAAAAATATATCCAGTGCTTCAAGAAGCTGCTGTGACAAATTTGATACCTGTCAAGTTTAGCGTAAACAAAAAGGGCAGTAAATAAGTGCTGAGTGGTGAAGTAATCTTTAAGAAAGAGAAAGTGCCCACTGAAATACGGGCAATACACAAAATCGATCATTTGCGGAGAATCCCAGACAGCGGTTCTGTTTTATGCTTTGATACTGTTGGCCGGAAACAACCAGGACCCAAAGTTAGACGACCCAGGAAATATGGCAGACCAGGAATCGGACATGGATTACTCGTCCGATAACGACGAGTTTGAGGATTATTATAATTCAGGTGAGTAACAACTGTCCCCGCTTAGTAATATACGTACCTACTTCGAAATTTGTAACGAAGACAGTATACAGGAGAAGGTTTACGACGTCTGTAAATTACTGTTTTTTATTCTCTTGAATCGAATGGTCACAGTCCGGAGAACATGGCCTGCGATTTAAAAAATCCAATGATACATTGTATGGTGTAAGTAAATGATCTTTTGGATTGGGATGCTTTTCTCGTACGCTAAGTTTACGTATCGGCGTCATAGGATCACACAACAATCGAACTGTTGATAGGAGGAGGATGGGAGACTCGTATAGTTTTGGGGCCAACCGAGACAGCCCGACGAATGAAACGAAATCCGTGGATAATGCCCAACTTTAAAAGAAAAGCTTTATTAAAGTGATTTTTCTTATAAAAAGAGTTCATCGCTATTAAAAGAGAAGAAAAAAAGCCAGAGGGTCAAGTAAAAATATTCTAAATTTATTGATTCAAAATATTTATTTCACGCGTTTTTGAATGCGTATGTCCGACTTTCTTGCTTGGCTTCTATTGGAAGCGCATTCCAAAACGTCCGTATACGCATTGTTCTGTTGTTTTGTGTATTCATGACGCTGGATAGTTGCACCCTATACCACAAGGCTTTACGTACTAATGACAGAGCGAAAAAAGGTTTCCCTCCCGATCTGAGCGTTTGCATACCCGATGGCAATCTTTACATCGTGTGTTGGGCACTCTCTGTAGACCTTATCAAGATTCCCTTAGAACGCATCCTTGACGTCATCAGGCTTATCGTTATTTGGGGCATAAATGCTGATCAGGCTAGTAGTTGAAGAATTTGCCCTTCATTCTCAACACACAAATGCGGTCGCTTATCAACTACCACCGGATAATTCGCGTCGAATAACCTGATCATCATAAACCCAACTCCACATTCTACTCTGTAATCTCCGGTATAGTGGTACTTTAATGAAGGTGTATAGTAATGGGATCCGAACTCGGTGGTATATTGCCCATAAATTCATAACAGTCCCATGTTTGCTTGATTTCCTATCTATATGGGAATGTTATGAATTTATGGGCAGTATAGTGGCTACCGCTTTTGCCTTATAAGCAGGAGGTCGTGGGTTCAATTCCAGGCACGTCCCTTTGTATTTCTATCTTAGTTTTTTTGTGTTTCACTTTCTACCAAAACGATTCCTACTGTTATAACCTCCCACACAATCCCTAAACCTCCCGTGGGACCTATGAGAGGTCGTAGAGTTCTCTGCATATTTCTTAAGTAGGTGTCCAATAAACCGTCCTTCGCCTCAGCATTCGCAAGGACGTGGCCAGGACAGATCTCGACTATTAGACTATTGCTTTCATCTAAGAGATAGTGATAAATCCCAAATCAATATCTGTTACACAACACAGATGAAAGTGATGCTAAACTCATACAATAGTCTTGGCTTGTACCACCTACGAATTTGTGCGAAATGCTCAATGATAATGCTAATGCTATTGTAATGGGATCCACTGCTCGGAATTCACGTTTTAGAATTCTCCGGTTTTGTATTTCGTGGATTGCTGCCACGCTCACACCAACCTTCTGCTTATCCCACGAGCCAGGAGCCCAACACGGGTGGGTTCATTCAAAATTCTGACGTTCCAAGATTATTATTATTTAATCAGACTAAGGCCGAAGTGGCCTGTGCGGTATATAAGAGTCTTCTCCATTCGGCTCGGTCCATGGCTACACGTCGCCAACCACGCAGTCTACGGAGGGTCCGCAAGTCATCTTCCACCTGATCGATCCACCTTGCCCGCTGCGCACCTCGCCTTCTTGTGCCCGTCGGATCGTTGTCGAGAACCATTTTCACCGGGTTACTGTCCGACATTCTGGCTACGTGCCCGGCCCAACGACGTTCCAAGATCCGACTTTCTAATCGTTTTTCTTCATTCGTTGCCGGGCCGGGTCTATAGCCGTTGAATTCGTTTGCTCTATTTTTGCCTTTCTTGATTGATTATGGTTGATTGAAGAAGAAGAAGTCGAAGGATGATATTTGAAATAAGTTGCGCGAGGAAACATACGGGAATTTTTTTAAAACTCTTTTAAAAAATTCCAGAAGCATTTTAACTAAAAACGGAAAGCAGTACGGGGTTGGACTTTTCTTATATTGTGTATCAAGTGTGATATCACAAAATAAAATACGAAATCGAAAAATTGCGTTTATTATGCAGTAGAAGGAAAGTCCAACCCCGTACTGCTAACCGTTTTTTATTAAATTTACTTTACTTATGGATCCTGTACACCTCCGGTGGTGCAAAGGGCCGACTTGAAAGATCTCCATCCTGAGCGTTGCCCGGCTATCGCTTTAACCTGTTGCCAGGTTAGATTTAGGTCGACTTCTTTTATTTCTTTATTGAGGCTTCGCCGTCATGAGCCTCTGCGTCTGCCTCTGCTGCGATGTCCCGCTAATGCTTGTTTACAGATCTCGTTTCCGTTCCTACGTAGAGTGTGGCCGACCCAGCCCCACTTCCGATCCCGAATTTCTGTTGCTATCGGCCTCTGGTGACAACGACGATGGAGCTCGTTGTTTGAGATCCAGTTGTGAGGCCACCAGGCCCGAATTATATACCACAGGCATCTGTTAATGAACATCTGCAGCCGTTGAGTGTTCTCCACTGATACACACCATGTTTCGCTAGCGAGCTATCTGTGCTGTTAACAGATTTCACGTTAGAGTTGAAAATTCGTATTTTGGTGCGTTCACTTATCTGCCTGTTTTTCCAGATATTTCTTAAACTCGCAAAGGCAGCCCTTGCTTTCTTGATCCGTGCGCCTATGTCGATCTTGGTACTGCCGTCTGACGCCATTTGGCTACCAAGATATTGGAAGCTTTCAACATTCTCCACTTGTTGCCCGGCTACTGTGAAACTGAAAGGAGTCACCGTGTTTACATCCAACGATTTGGTTTTGTTGACGTTGATGACTAAACCTGCCGAAGAGGAGCGCTCGGCAAGGTCGTTGAGCTTACTCTTCATATCAGAGCGCCGTTGCGCGAGGAGTGCAACATCATCCGCCAATTCAAAGTCATTTAGGTGCTCCATGGTTAGAGGCTGCCACAACAGCCCGCGGTTTGGCTCACGGTCAATCGCAATTTTTGACCAAAAAGATATTAGAGGGAGACATAATTTTTGAAAATTATTTGTTTCAGCCTTATTAACCTTAAATAAAAGTCAATTTCCTTCACTGAAAATGAAAATAAAAGTCACTATTTGGTAACTTTTTCTGTAGATAAAAGTCACTATTTGGTCCCTTTTTCACCAGTGTTGGTCACTAAAGTCACTATTTTGAGCAGCATTGATCACTACCAGCCCTGCTCTGGTTTTCGATCGCTCTATCGCGGCTTTGGTTTCTCTTCGCTCCTCTATCTTTCTCCAGGTCTCATCGGTGATCCATTGTTTTCTCTGGGTGCGTAGTTCGCCCAGATTATTCTCGCTGGTGGTGATGAAGGCATTCTTGATGGCGGTCCATTGGTCTTCCACGCTGCCACCTTCCGGAATATCTGCAGCACGCGTCTCCAGTTCTTCAACGAAGGACCGTTTCACCGTGGCATCTTCCAGTCGGCGTGTGTTGAATCGTCGTCCAACTCTTTCCTCCTGCCGACGAATCCGCGCAATGCGCAGGCGTATTTCGCCGATGAGGAGGTGATGATCAGACGCGATATCGGCACTACGTTTATTCCGTACATCAAGAAGGCTCCGTTTCCATTTTCGGCTGATGCAGATGTGGTCGATTTGATTTTCTGTAAAGCCGTCACGGGAGACCCACGTGACCTTGTGAACCGGTCGATGAGGGAAGAGCGATCCCCCGATCACCATGTCGTTATTACCACAAAATTCTGCGAACAGCTCTCCGTTTTCGCTCATTTCTCCGAGACCATGCACGCTTAAAATCAATAACACAGAGATGTGTTTGCTTCACACAAAACGGACCTAATGCAGAACATCCCCTAGGTGAGCGACAGTTACACAGGCACAAAAATGCCTCGTACGGTCGTGATAACGGTTCTTTTCAACATGTAAACGTTTGTACAGATTCCTTGTTTCATGAGGAACCAAATACTGTTGAAAATATTGAATTCCAAGCTTCAATAAAACCACACAAGCTATTTTTGTGGTTGTGTAACTGTCGCTCATCTAGGGGATGTTCTGCATTAGGTCTGTTTTGTGTGAAGCAAACATATCTCTGTGTTATTGATTTTAAGCGTGTGGCGTCCCATAATGCGCTCATGGTTCGAGTTGTCGGATCCGATCTTCGCATTGAAGTCACCCAAACAGATCTTGATATCACCCTTCGGAATTCTATCTACGACGGCATTGAGTTGACTGTAGAAGTTCTCTTTGTCTTGCAGATCGGCAGTATCGGTTGGCGCATAACATTGGATTATAGTAAGGTTTCGGACCCGTGTTCTAAATCTGGCAACGATTATCCTTGTGTGCCAGAGTGCTTAGTAGGAAGCCAACTCCGCGATGCCGGGGAGCGTGTTCACCTCGTAAACCAGAGTATAGCAGAACTTGTCCCGACGGCGTTCTGTGTTCTCCAAAGTTTGGCATCTGTTAATGAACACCTGCAGCCGTTGAGTGTTCTCCACTGATACACACCATGTTTCGCTAGCGAGCTATCTGTGCTGTTAACAGATTTCACGTTAGAGTTGAAAATTCGTATTTTGGTGCGTTCACTTAGCTGCCTGTTTTTCCAGATATTTCTTAAACTCGCAAAAGCAGCCCTTGCTTTCTTGATCCGTGCGCCTATGTCGATCTTGGTACCGCCGTCTGACGCCATTTGGCTACCAAGATATTGGAAGCTTTCAATATTCTCCACTGGTTGCCCGGCTACTGTGAAACTGGAAGGAGTCACCGTGTTTACATCCAACGATTTGGTTTTGTTGACGTTGATGACTAAACCTGCCGAAGAGGAGCGCTCGGCAAGGTCGTTGAGCTTACTCTTCATATCAGAGCGCCGTTGCGCGAGGAGTGCAACATCATCCGCCAATTTAAAGTCATTTAGGTGCTCCATGGTTAGAGGCTGCCATAACAGCCCGCGGTTTGGTTCACGGTCAATCGCAATTTTTGACCAAAAGATATTAGAGGGAGACATAATTTTTGAAAATTATTTGTTTCAGCCTTATTAACCTTTAATAAAAGTCAATTTCTGTCACTGAAAATGAAAATAAAAGTCACTATTTGGTCACTTTTTCTGCAGATGAAAGTCACTATTTGGTCCCTTTTTTCACCAGTGTTGGTCACTAAAGTCACTATTTTGAGCAGCATTGATCGCTACCAGCCCTGCTCTGGTTTTCGATCGCTCTATCGCGGCTTTGGTTTCTCTTCGATCCTCAATCTTTCTCCAGGTCTCATCGGTGATCCATTGTTTTCTCTGGGTGCGTAGTTCGCCCAGATTATTCTCGCTGGTGGTGATGAAGGCATTCTTGATGGCGGTCCATTGGTCTTCCACGCTGCCACCTTCCGGAATATCTGCAGCACGCGTCTCCAGTTCTTCAACGAAGGACCGTTTCACCGTGGCATCTTCCAGTCGGCGTGTGTTGAATCGTCGTCCAACTCTTTCCTCCTGCCGACGAATCCGCGCAATGCGCAGGCGTATTTCGCCGATGAGGAGGTGATTATCAGACGCGATATCGGCACTACGTTTATTCCGTACATCAAGAAGGCTCCGTTTCCATTTTCGGCTGATGCAGATGTGGTCGATTTGATTTTCTGTAAAGCCGTCACGGGAGACCCACGTGACCTTGTGAACCGGTCGATGAGGGAAGAGCGATCCCCCGATCACCATGTCGTTATTACCACAAAATTCTGCGAACAGCTCTCCGTTTTCGCTCATTTCTCCGAGACCATGGCGTCCCATAATGCGCTCATGGTTCGAGTTGTCGGATCCGATCTTCGCATTGAAGTCACCCAAACAGATCTTGATATCACCCTTCGGAATTCGTATTGCATTGAGTTGACTGTAGAAGTTCTCTTTGTCTTGCAGATCGGCAGCATCGGTTGGCGCATAACATTGGATTATAGTAAGGTTTCGGACCCGTGTTCTAAATCTGGCAACGATTATTTTTGTGTGCCTGAGCGCTTAGTAGGAAGCCAACTCCGCGATGCCGGGGAGCGTGTTCACCACGTAAACCAGAGTATAGCAGAACTTGTCCCGACGGCGTTCTGTGTTCTCCAAAGTTTGGCCAACGGACTTCACTCAGTCCCAGGATCTCAAGCTTCATGCGGCGTGCCTCATTGGCAAGTTGTGCCAATTTACCCTGCTGGGCTAGGGTTAAAACGTTCCATGTTCCTATTCGTGTCCGTTGTTTCGCGCTAAGCGTCGTCGCCGTAAAATCAGTCCATATTCTTTCATTATCGGATTCTCGAACAAATTGATGTTTCGGGAACAGTAGGTTGTTGGCCCAAGGTTCCCTATCCACCGGGATGGGGCAGCCATCTTAGGTATAGCTTCCGGGGAATAGCATTTCATACTCAGCCGCTGGATGCCAGAACAGACGCTGTTGGAGCCGCACCTCCTTGGTGAACAGACGCTCGGTCAGTCGGGTCAAATTTGTATAAAGTCCCACCCAACACCAGGACTAGGCTAGTGCGCTTTGAGCGGCACACGGTCGCTTTGATAGGGCCTGCTTGGGGACACATGCAGCTTTTCATAGGAGTTCAATAGAGCCCACTGTCGAACCCCACCACATCCTAGGCAGACCCCACAGGACGCACCCTCTCACTCTAGCTGATGTCAGAAGGACAACAGTGCCCAGGCTGCACTACCAGCTAAGTACGCAACCCTTAGCTGGCGATCAATTGACATCGGAAGATCCGTGGAAGCGTGAGTATTGGAACTGAGGACACGATCGCCTAATAAGCAAATGGCCATGGATTCGATTACCAGCCCCTCCATCAAACCCTTGTCAATTGCCGAAGGTACGGCCCAAACGGTGGCGTTTTGGGGTACGCGTCTTACCGACAAGGCTGTCCGATGACGACTGCCAAATTGATCTTCTCGGAGGCACTCCTCCAACGTACTCGGATAAATGGCATCCAAACAATGCAACAAGCAACTTGATTCACGATATGGATAAATGGACACAATGGACTCACTGTTAGAGCTGTGCGCCGGTCCGAAAATTGACGGCGGCGGCGTTTGTCTTTTGGCTGTTTGGCGTCACGCCGACAGTCCTTTTAACCGGCGGTGACGGCGGCGTAAATCGACGTGGTGATTTTTTAATATAATGTTCTTGAAGATTTTTTTTACATTTTTTTGGGATATTTTTAAGAAAACAACGCGAGCATCTTTTCCGGAAAATTCTTCAAGTTTTTTCCAAAATATTCATTATTGGAAATCATTTTCCATTTGATCTTTCCCGTCAAAAAATGTATTTGCTCAGTCGATTCTTTGGCTTATTTAAGGTCAACTTTCCTGAAGAACTCATATTTTTTGACGCCTCCTAGTATTTTTTAAATGCCATATAAGGTTGGTGTCTTGGCTGAATGCGAGAAGGGCAGTGTCACCACTCGGTGAATTAAGTTGGGTTTTTGATTTTAAAAATGGTTAGAGGCTTCAAAAAATATGGGTTCTTTGGGAAAGTTGACCTTAAATAAGCCAAAGAATCGACTGAGACAATAAAACGAGATACAATTTTTGACAGCAAAGGAAAATCCCAAGGAAAATTGTTTGTAAATTAACATGAGAAACTTTTCACAATTTTCATGAGAAATTGTTCCAAATTTTGTACAGGAAATTGTTTGTAAAATTCCTGTTTAGTACTCCAGAATGCTCAACAAAATATTTTGCCAAATTTACACTGTACATTTTTCGAAATATCTGCGGGAGACTCGCTGGATTTCAACGATAATTTTCAAGAAAATCATTGGTATTTTTACGAAAAATTCTCTGGAGTCCCAACGTGATGATATTGGGATCATTCGGGAAATTCTACGGGAATTCGAATGAATCTTCGAAATTTCCACGGAAAATTCTGCGGACTTCTTTAAATTTGAATCGGCGTGGAAAAATATAGATCAGCGGCGTGACAAATTTTGAAAGGCGGCGCGCCGATGCAAAAATGTCGGCGGCGGCGGCTTGGCGTGGCGGCGCACACCTCTACTCACGATGAGATGGACCCGGCAATGATAACAATAACGAATGTCTAAAAATAGATTCTGTGTGGATTCTGTGCAACAGAGTACCACCGCAGATCACGGCACAGTAGCAGTTAAGAAACACCGACCAAAAAAAAGTTTGTTATACATTTATCATTTGCATTTTCAACATATTAATAATAACTTTTTTGATATTTCCAGTTTTTGCAAATATTTTGCTATTAATTGGCTTGCTTATAATGGCAAAATGAGTTATTTTTTAGCTGTTCGCAATGTCTGCAATTATTTTTATTATTTTAGCAACTATATCAAACAAAATAACATCAGATTTTGCTATTCTGTTATGCATGTATTAATGGTAAATTTTGTTATTCTTTTGCTATTTTCTTCTACTTGGGTAGCCGCTTCTATACTGCCGTGAATCGCATATTTGTCCCATATGAATAGGAAACCCAGCAAAGATGGGACTGATATGCGATTCACGGCAGTATAGGGGCTGTCCATAAACACGTAGACACAAATTTAACATTTCTAAACCCCCTCCCTCCAAGTAGATTTTCGTAGACATCTACCGCCGCCTATCCTTGAAAATTTTCCTGTAAAAATTGCGAAGAGTTTCTCACAGAAATTCCGAAAACAGTCCTGCGGAGATTCCAAAGATTATTTCTTGGAGATCCAAAAACTTCCCTAGGAAATGAAAAAGAATTATCCGTTGCAATTCACAATAATTTCCCATGTAATTATGAAGAATTTCTTATGCAATTTCAAAGAAGTTCCTGTGGATAGTCCAAAGAATACACATAATACACACGTGGAATATCTGAAGAATTTTAAGTGCAAATAACAAAAGTCTTACAGAAACTTTTTTTTTTCTGCTCACACAGGAAAATTTCCTGAGGAAATCCAGGGCCGTTTTATGCCGCAATGCAAACTATTACTTCAGTAAATTTAAATAGATTTTCTGGAGAAATTTAAGAAGTCTTGCAAAAACTTCGGAAAAATCCCCGGCTCTTCCTTCTGTTCCCTGTTAGCATACGACCATAGTTCTTAGCTGGGTTGTTTATTCGATCTTCCCTTTGATATCCCGGCCGCCACCACGCGGAGACAGATAGAAGGTGCTGAGTAAGAGGTTAAGAATCGCGTAATGGGGTACATGTTATTAAGAGATATTTTAGTTACTAGATAAAGATTGTCGCTGTCGTCGCTGTCCGGAACATCTTTTGCTGGCGAGGATAGGGGAGCTAAATGTCAAAGAAGGAAAATCCATACGATTTGACAGGTATGTACCACACATGTTTCGGACAGCAGAACAAAGGGAACAGTAGCGACAATCTTTATCTATAGTAACTAAAATATCTTTTATATTATTCCTCCAGGTTCGCAAAGTACCAACGTTACGCATTACCTAACGTTTGTCATGATATGTGTTTAATAATACAGCACCCGCAGGGTTTAAATATGGCCCTGATTATGAGTGTTTTATTATAGTATATGTAGGTATTTACTATACAGTTACCTTTGAATTAATTTTTTCTCCGTTCCGAATTTTACAACAAATTTAAACATCGAATCGATCCACGCACATTTCGCTGTTCGATAAGTCCGGAGCAGGTATTGACTCCTTTGTTTTCACTTGTGCATGCTTTTCGAGAATTTGAGTTTTTCTTAACACTGCTAATCGGATCTGACACGATCAACATAAGAATACCTTCTCATTAATTGATGTAGATTTTTTCTATGCTTTTCAAAAGGCTCGTAGATGCAAATGTTTCAAAAACCTTGAAAACCTGACTCATGTGGGACCAATAGGCAATCATAGATAGAACGCTACCCGCGAGTTACGATTTCAAATTTTGCGAATCTATGTGTTTCCCAGACTATCGATCAAATCCCATACATGTGGTCGTGCATTTTAAGAAAAACTGGTTTCTTAAAGTCGAAGCAACTATAGAGGAACTATCCACAAAACTTCTAGACTATGGTTGACTTTCCCGCACTGCATATTAGACTGACACAGCTTTACATGATTACACATTGAAAATGTGGGCATGGCACCTTCCAGCATATTTTTTTATAATCTTATTTTAATTATATAATAAATGGGACCAGTCGTAACCACCCATAATAGTTTTGGGCACCAGATATTATTTTGTGAAGCTAAAAATAAAAATTGAATGCCTTACAAGCTTATTAAAAAAAACATTTTTTTGTATATCTTTCAACGAATTTAAATGTTTTTGGTGTATGGAGAATACCGAATAGTACAGCATAATTTTTTAATCGGAGTGAAGCTGTAACGACGTAGATTTTATTCTTGATTTTTGGTCTAGTTTCCCTAACATTATTGGACTTAAAATCTTACTCGCATTTAATCCATTCACATTGATTACATTATCTGATCAATTTGTTTCTATCATCAAAAGACCTGCTTCAGAGATCCATATAAAAAATAGAAGCTTTGGAATTTGTGGATCAGTCTACTGTACGAACTATGTTATTGTTGTAGACCGGTCGGTTCATACCGTGCGGTGACTTGGCGGTCGTTGGCTACGTTTAATGTTAATGAAGAAAACATAAAAATAAAACGTTTTGCTTCTGGTTCCGTTTGTGTTTCAGCGGGACGATGTAGGTATAGTGGAAGCGGAATTCAACGTGCAGAACCACGCGCGTGGTGCTGCGGTGCGGTTATGCAGTCATAACGCAACTTTATGTATGTTTTCCTGCATTGTTGCTGAACCTGCGGTAGGCATAAATTCATCGCTTCGCAATATTTATATCCCTCTTGCGATTCAACTGTGCGGCTGGATATGTTTGTCAGGTGTAGTATATTCTGACGATAGTGCTGCTTACCTGTTGACAAGCAGATTTCATTCGGGGACTTATTATGGCTTTCAAACGCTTAACAACTAAAGTTTGGATCTATGCACAAATTTATTATATTTATAAAAAGTAAAATAGAAAGAAGTTTTATGGAAGTCGGCTCAATGGATTCCACAGGCCTGGTAGCTAGTCACTTTTTAGTCACTATTTCGAGTCTAATCACTAAAAAGTCAGTATTTGCATCCAAAAGTCACTAAAGTCACTATTTTTCGGAAGTCACTGTTTTTGCATTGGCTGTTGTGAAAAAGTTCAAAATAGAAATCATTTGTACCTAGGTATTATGATCAACCAAATCAAATGTGTTAACGGGCTTGGTGGTCATGGTATGGCTACCACTTCTGCCTCTTACTCAAAAGGTCGTGGGTTCAATCCCATGCCCTTTCTATTTCTATCTTCTACGTTACATCTTGACTAGTTCTGGCGGTCTGAGCGACAAAGCTTGTTTCTGGCGTCCAATTTAGATATACCACCTTTCCATTACTACCACATTAGCAACAACCCGTTAATCAAGTCGAACCTATGCCATGAAAACCCCTAGATTTCAATAAAATTCCGCATGAACTCGTTACGAGTCCCATGCTCCATCCATTGGTTCCCTGTGCAATTACGATTGGTCTGGTCAATCACGGAACTACAAAGTGCACGGTCATCTTACCCATGATCAATCAAATCAAATGTGGATCTGGTAGCAATATATTAAATTAGGGAAATATGCACCCAAAAAGTTCCAAATATGTTGTGGAAATCGTGAGGTTATTTCCGATTCATGTAAACTATGATCTTTTTTTCACGAATTTTGTTATAATGCGAAATACGAACCTCAAGTAAAGAGTACAGAAGCAATAAGGGCGTCGAGGTTAAATGATTGTTAAATCCGTTTATGATTGTTCAATATGCCTTGCGACCCTTCGAGATAAGTGTCGAAAAAAAAATTGTGGTAGTGATTATATTTATTAACAATTGAGAAAAGATACCCAAAAAACTAGTGTGGAGGTGAATGAATTGGTCGGAGTTTTTAAATCTAAAACAAAACCAAAAAACTAATTAGATTTGAAAGATTTTTCAACTCGAGATTTTTTGGCCACATATTTTTAATTAACTTTAATACTAAAGTCACTAAATGTCACGGTAAAAACTTCATTTTTTTTCCTGTTCGGGTGTGCCACTGCGACCAGTTATTAGATCTATTGTAGCGTTACCCGTATCCTCAGTGCATGTCGAATTACTCCATTACTATTGATAAGCAATGCAGTATCGGTTTTGATACAGTTGTTGTTTTGTTTTCTCAAGAGCACCATGACAAGGTCCCGCTATTTAGATCCTTCACAGAGTGCAATCCCATTGAAGGCGCGCCCCTTATCAATAGGAAATCAATCCTGCCTTGAGAAAACAGAACAGTAATACTGTTTTGGCCATGCATCGGAGCCCTAGCCACATCCTTGTCTTGCTTCTAGAATATCACCAGTAAAACTCTTAAAACCCGGGATTTAGCTCTGTCTACAAGACCATTTCAAGCAAGAGAATTTGTTAAGTAATAAGAACTTCCGTGTGTTCCTCTCACTACCATTGTTCACCAGTTCACGAAGAGTTAGTACTTCTAGTAAAAACTTCATTTAAATTTGTTATTAAACCATAGTTCAATAACAGGTAAAATGATCATACCAATTATTTATAAACTTTGTGAGTGAGGAATCTATAAGATAAATTTATATAATTCTTTAGCTGTAACTTCGAGCTCATACTAAACAACAAATGTTGTTGTAATCATCCACATAATTTTGTGATACTCATGAGAGTGTCGCAGACGCTGGCCTCCTGCTTTCATCCTCTCCCTTCTTACGATGAAGATGGGCGTGGCCAGTAGCAGTAATCATCATGCTTTTGTTGTTTTTGCCTTTTCTTGATTTCTGATAGCATTCTACATAAGGATTTCAAAAATAACACACTAGTTTGCAATCTTCGAATTATACCGTAACAATGCTAATGCAACTTGTAGTTCTATACCGGGTTCAAAACAACATACAAAAGTCACTATTTGGTTACTTTTCCTGCAATTGAAAAGTCACTATTTGGTCACTTTTTTGTCATCGTTGGTCACTAAAGTCACTATTTTAAACGGCATTCATCGCTACCAGCCCTGATTCCAGAATGTTTATGAACTTATCTTTTCCATGAACCAATTTTGAACAACAAAATTATTGTTTATTCAAACTAAGACGTTTAGTGCCTAAAAGATTTCTCCATTCCTGCAAACATGTGAGATCAACAAAACAAATTTCTTTCGTAGGGCGAAGTGCATTTTTTTTTAAATTTTTTTATTTCTTTATTAAAGAGGCTTGCAGCCCAAGGCTGGCGAAGTGCATTAGTTTTGCCCAAAAAGATTTGATTTCCTTCCTATATTTTGAAATGCATTCTAAAACATTAAAACTATTGTATCTTGGGAACTTACATATATCGTATAGTTCATTTACATTCTTTATTGCAAATGTTTCTTTTCAATTTAAAAAAAATGACGTTGACAAATGTAGCAAGCACTTAGAATTAGCTGATGTTAAATAATTATGAAAAAATCACATTTCCCCTTACACATGACCTACCTTGAACTATTTTTTTCTGCCGACTTTAATTCATCCATGGTGTCTGACTCGATTTCGGTGGATTTATCATTATCCAATTCTCTGTCTGAGCAACCGTTATGCTTGTGTTTGTCCTTCTTATAGCGAAGAGGGTTAGTGGCCCATGGTAAATGGGTGTTTATTATGTTCGTCTTAATATTGCTAGGAATAGTGCTCAAAAAGAACGTATAGAATTTCTTATAAACGGATGATAATATGTAATGCTGTATGATACTTTTTTCAACATGGAATTCTTGCCTACCATAAACATTGAAATGACGTAATATATACAATTTACATTTGTAATATTCGTAAGTACTCTTGATGCATTCTGGAGATGGATTCAGGCAAATTCTAATGGTGGTAAGGTCTGTTCAAATATTACGTAACGCGAAAAACGTTGTTTTTGGGACCCCCCCACGTAACAATCTGTAACAATTTTCAGAACTACCCCGACCCAAGATTTTTGGTAGGATTTAAAACATGTTACAATAAATTATTATGCGTTGTATATTTTATGCTATTGTAATAATTTTAATAATATTTTTTTTATAATTTATAGTATTGTGCCAGTCGTGGTTATAGCACTAGTTGTCACAATAGTACATTATACACTAAATTGCACATCATATCACCACAAAATATATTCTGATCAGTGAACCATATTCACATGACACGATTACACCTTTAGTCTCCTCCACAACAAACAAAACATAATTGTAAAAATTGATTTTGCCTTATTTTTGGGGTCCTTTGCACCAGTTGTCACACTACTGGTCCCATTATGGCCAATCCCATAAAAAACAATGGGATTTGCCATAATAGGAACCAAAATTAAGAATTGTGCCACAACTGGTACATGCGTTCCTATTTATGGATTAAACATTTTTGGGCACTACTACGAATTTGATTGCGTTTTTTACATTTCTCGGGTACTTATTCAAAAGGACGTATGTGATTTTTCAAACAAAGATCCAAACATCAAGTTGTCCAATCTGATAGCACTCCCACGCAAACCATAACCACAGACAGGTAGAGAAAGCCTTCGGCCACCTGTTGGTGGGGTTGGTTTGCGTGGGAGTGTCATCAGATTGGACAAATCAACCTTTGAATCTTTGTTTACAAAATCACATACGTCCTTTTGAATAAGTATCCGAGATTCGTTCTAAGGAGCAAGAAAGGAAACCTTCCGTTTAACATATCAATACCAACCACATGCCTTTTATGTATTTATTTAAAAGTAGTTGTTCTTAAGTATGGTGACGACTGGTACACCCACTCTAGATAATAAATATGATTATTGAGCGGGATTGGGTATATACTGATGGTGAGGACATTGCAAAGACCTTGGTTGATCCGGTGGATATATCACAAACAAACAGGCATAACACATTGAACATTCGCTTATCAAATGCATCGTCGTACAAACACTAACGACATCTGTTGTATTCACTAAGTTGGGCAACATACAAATGAAGAGTGGGACTAAACTGAATAATACACATTCGTCTCGTGGACTAGTAAGAACATTCGTAAAGTATCAAACGATTAAATACTTTTGTCAATCAACTACCTTACTTTTACTGTGTATACAATGGTTTCAACAGCACTGGTGTATACTCATTATGCAAAACATTTTCATATTCTAGTTACGTCCAATTTGAATTCACTCGTAAGAAATATATATTTGATTTTAAAGAGAAATAAACGATGTTGAATGTCGACCATCGTATGTAGGTACTCATCATCGTTTACCTTGTCATGTTGACGTTATGTCACGAAAGAAACCTTCCAAGTGCAGCTGTGCTTGCCTTTAAACATAACAGAAATAACGATTTGCATTGTGTATGGTGAACTGGATTGACGCAACCTTCATCGACAAAGAGAAATTAAATAGTGGTTGTTTCTAGCATGTCGTTTGTGTAGGACACTGTTGATAATAGATTGGGCTCGCATGGTAGGTAGAAGCAGGAGCTAGAGTACACACTTAGCTTTTACCCGAATGTGGAGCCCTTAACAGTTCTAATACCTGTACAATGGATTGTTTGTTTCAAAGGTCAAGAAAACTAAGGACGCTTATATCCTTTTTGAACGAATCTAGTATGAGTATGGCTCAATCTTACCCTAAAGATTAATTGTCATGCTGATGATGGCACATGTGGGTTGATTTATATACCTGCATTCTAATCGGAATGCTTGATTTTTAGGGTTAATAAAAACTATCAAAAGTTGTTTTTTGGAGTAGTCGGTTTCGGTACAAGTTTGTTGTACGAAAAGGCAAAAAAACTAATCTAGACCAACATTTGAAAAGGGCGGTTTTCAATGTTGGTCTAGTAATGATCTATACTCTTTGGAAGCCGGAGGATTATGATGGACAGTTTTCAAAAAGTCTCCCATTTATCTCGCATAATACTGCATATTAATACTTCTGATTGGTCCAATGATAGAAAGTTCTTCGGAGTATGTAAATCTATTCACCTTTACATCAATCGTTAAAACGATTTAAATATATAAGAAATCGAAATCTTATGCGAGTACTGGTATCCAACATCATGGTTTTGCGAGATGACGATTACAGAAACATTTTCAGTTTAGTTTATAGTTCTATACTTACTGAGTAAATACAGCCAAAATTTCTGAATGAATTTAAAAAAAAAAACTTGCAAGCATTTGAGAATTTCTTTTTTACATACCGTCAACTGGGGGGAAGATGATCATTGAGGTGAAGATGATCATTTGATGTGTCAGTCAAAAGTGCCAAATTTTTTTATGAAACGGTAGTCAACAATATTCTTCGTTCAAGTAATGTTACCGCTAGGTAGAAATCCGAGGTTTTCGATTATAATCATGAAAATGTATTTTGTGGAAGAAAGAGAGAGATAGTCATAAATGACGCTGTTTGCGTTTCAAATATTGACTTCTTAGACTTCTTTACGTAGTAAATTCAACATTCATACAAATAACCTAGTGTTTTTTGACTACTAGGTCATAATGGTTTTAGTAGTGCTTGATCAACTTCACCCCAAACCAGATTATTAAAAAAATGTGTTATAATTTAATTTATTTTAATAAATGCGAACGCATTTCAGAAAACTAAAGTTGTTGATTATTGCAACGTATAGCAGTACATGTTTTGAAAATATTTGTTTCGATTTAAAATGTAAACACACATTGTTATTGCATGTTTTGTCTTAAAAATGATCATCTTCCCCCCAGTTGACGGTACTTATCAAAAAAATTGTTGAGAGCTCTTTATCCTTTTTGATTAATTTAGTTAACAAAAGTTTTCAATTGACATACTTCCTAGATAAACAGAAATACGCCAAAGTTGTTCCAATTTTGAGCCGGACAAAAATCCAGCTGAGGCTTCTAGTTATCGCCCAATCAGTTTGCTTTCTTCAATAAGCAAACTGTTTGAAAAGATTATTTTAAATAGAATGATGATTCATATCAATGACAATTCTATTTTTGCTGATAAGCAATTTGGTTTTCGCCATGGGCATTCAACCACTCATCAGTTAGGGGTGATCGGGGCAATATTGGCCACCTTAGGAAATCGATCCGAAAGGTGCTCAAACAAAAGCTCAAAAAATCATTTTTCAAATGTAGTTGACTAATACTAGGGAGTGTTTACCTTTCATAATATGGATTTCGTAATATGGATGAATAAGATATTCCTACAATAGTTTAAAGTACTCCATACAAAATGAGATTAATAAGCCGCACAACAGCGGACCGAACCGATTTGCCACACTTCCCCGTTTGCACAGCCACATTTCAATTGGTCAATGAGCATGTTTTCTGTTCCGATCGCAGGTATTGTAATTTATTCGTAATGAACCTAACATAGATGATAATATTCTTGTATTTGGCAACTGAAATTTGAACTTGTTCGCATATTAAGGCGTAATATGTTGTTCTGTGCAGGTATGACCGTATTGCCCCATAGATAGTGGTTTTGGAAAAAAATGATAAATTCAGATTTGTATCAGTACAAACATGTGTGCACAATATTCAATCCTTTGATTGTGATGCATTTTTACCTGTATTTTAATCAGTTTTGTGTCAAAACCCTATTTATAAACTTCAATTCTTATAAAATTTCTGCCTATTCAGTGAAAATCTTCATTTTCAAGGGTATTTTCATGTTTGAATTGAATTTTATTGCAATTTTCACGTTGAGGCATGTGTGGAGCATCCTCTTAAAGATCATATAACTTTGACATGATAAAACTTGTCAATAAGCTCAAATTGAGGGTGGCTCATATTGCCCCTTTTTATTTATTTATCATCAGACTAAGGCCGGAGTGGCCTGTGCTGCACATAAAAGACATCTCCATTCAGCTCGGTCCATGGCTGCACTTCGCCAACCACGCAGTCTGCGGAGGGTCCGCAAGTCGTCCTCCACCTGATCGATCCATCTTGCCCGCTGTGCACCTCGCCTTCTTGTTCCCGTCGGATTGTTGTCGAGAACCATTTTCACCGGATTACTGTCCAACATTCTGGCTACGTGCCCGGCCCACCTCAGTCTTCCGATTTTCGCAGTGTGAACGATGGATGGTTCTCCCAACAGCTGATGCAACTCGTGGTTCATTCGCCTCCTCCACTTACCGTCCGCCATCTGCACCCCACCATAGATGATACGCAACACTTTCCTTTCGAAAACTCCCAGTGCGCGTTGGTCCTCCACGAGCATCGTCCAGGTCTCGTGTCCGTAGAGAACTACCGGTCTTATAAGCGTTTTGTAGATAGTCAGTTTGGTACGGCGGCGAACTCTATTCGATCGAAGCGTCTTGCGGAGTCCAAAGTACGTACGATTTCCAGCCACTATGCGTCTCCGAATTTCTCTGCTGGTATCGTTATCGGCGGTCACCAGTGAGCCCAAGTACACGAATTCTTCAACCACCTCGATTTCGTCACCACCGATAGAAACTCGTGGTGGGTGGCTTCCATTGACCTCTCTTGAGCCTCTTCCTATCATGTACTTCGTCTTCGACGTGTTGATGACTAGTCCAATCCGTTTAGCTTCGCTTTTCAGTCTGATGTAGGCTTCCTCCATCCTCTCAAAGTTACGTGCCATGATATCAATGTCGTCGGCGAAACCAAATAACTGGACGGATTTCGTGAAAATCGTACCACTCGTGTCAATCCCTGCCCTTCGTATTACTCCCTCCAAAGCGATGTTGAATAGCAGACACGAAAGACCATCACCTTGCCGTAACCCTCTACGGGTTTCGAAGGGACTCGAGAATGCCCCTGAAACTCGAACTACGCACATCAACTGATCCATCGTCGCCTTGATCAACCGTATCAGTTTATCCGGAAATCCGTTTTCGTGCATTAGCTGCCATAGCTGGTCCCGATCGATTGTATCATATGCGGCTTTGAAGTCGATAAATAGATGATGTGTGGGCACGTTGTATTCGCGGCATTTCTGCAATACCTGACGTATGGCGAACACCTGATCTGTGGTAGAGCGTTCACCCATAAATCCCGCCTGGTACTGCCCCACGAACTCTCTTGCAATTGGTGTTAGTCGGCGGCATAAAATTTGGGAGAGTACCTTGTAGGCGGCGTTCAGCAATGTGATTGCGCGGTAGTTGCTACAATCCAGCTTATCGCCCTTTTGTAGATGGGACACACGACACCTTCCATCCACTCCTGCGGCAGAACCTCATCCTCCCAAACCTTGGTAATCACCCAGTACAGCGCTCTAGCCAGTGCTTCACCATCGTGTTTAAACAGCTCTCCTGGTAGTTGGTCAACTCCAGGGGCTTTGTTGTCTTTCAGCCGGCTGATCTCCCCCTGGATTTCCTGAAGCTTTGGAGCCGGAAGTCGTATGTCCTGCGCGCGTGCTCCCAGGTTCATTACCATACCGTCTGCCACATCGCCAATCAGGTGCTCTTCGTAGTGCTGACGCCACCTCACGCTCGTTCGTAAAAAGGTTCCCGTTTTGTCCTTACACATATCGGGCTGTGGCACGTGTCCCTTACGTGAACGGTTTAACTTCTTATAGAGCTTTCGTGCGTTATTAGAGCCGTACAGTTACTCCGTCTCTTCACGGTCTGGATTTTCCTGCTGCCGCCTTTTCCTGCAAAAAATCGAGTTTTGTCTGTTCCGCGTCCGTTTGTATCTTACCTCGTTCGTCCTTGTGCGGTGTTGCCGCAATCTCGCCCATGCTGCATTCTTCAGTCTTCCACTAACCGCTCACATTCGCCGTCATACCAGTCGTTTCTCTGATCCGGAGCCACCGTTCCTAGTGCAGCGGTGGCGGTGGTTCCAATGGCGGATCGATTATCTCTCCAGCCATCTTCAAGAGATGCTGCGCCTATCTGCTCTTCCGTTGGGAGTGCCACTTCCACCTGCTGCGCGTAGTCTTGGGCTAGTCTACCGTCTTGTAGCCGCCCAATGTTAAGCCGCGGCGGACGACTCCGACGCGTGTTGATCACCGTCGAGACTTTTGAGCGCAGACATACTGCGACGAGGTAGTGGTCGGATTCAATATTCCCACTGCGGTAAGTGCGTACGTTCGTGATGTCGGAAAAGAATTTACCGTCGATTAAAACGTGGTCGATTTGGTTTTCCGTTACTTGATTAGGTGATTTCCATGTGGCCTTGTGGATATTCTTGCGGGGGAAGAAAGTGCTTCGGACTACAATTCCGCGGGAGGCTGCAAAGTTTATGCATCGTTGGCCGTTGTCGTTCGATACGGTATGCAGACTATCCGGTCCGATGACCGGTCTATACATTTCCTCCCTTCCTACCTGAGCGTTCATGTCACCGATGACGATTTTGACGTCCCGCAGTGCGCATCCATCGTATGTCTGCTCCAGCTGCGTATAGAACGCTTCTTTCTCGTCGTCGGATCTCCCTTCGTGTGGGCAGTGCACGTTGATGATGCTATAGTTGAAGAAACGGCCTTTTATCCTCAGCTTGCACATCCTTGCGTTGATTGGCTGCCACCCAATCACGCGTTGGCGCATCTTTCCCAGCACTATGAAGCCGGTTCCCAGCTCGTTGGTGGTACCACAGCTTTGGTAGAAGGTAGCCGCTCGATGCCCGCTTTTCCACACTTTCTGTCCTGTCCAGCAGATTTCCTGCAGCGCTACGACATCGAAGTTGCGGGGATGTAATTTATCGTAGATTATCCTGTCGCAACCTGCGAAGCCTAGCGACTTGCAGTTCCATGTTCCAAGCTTCCAATCGTGATCCTTTATTCGTCGCCTAGGTCGTTGCCGATTGTATCGAGTCGTATTATCTTCTATGTTGCCCCTACTGCCCCTATTAACAGTTACAAATTTAATTCAGCTCAACAAAATTTCCTATTTTATACACAAATCGTTGCAATCTTCTATTGCAACGATTACCTCCTTGTACTCTTAGTATAGATTAGGTTAAGTTTAAAACATTGTAGTTCCTACATGGTTCAATTCAACCAGAGGAAAAATCCTAACTGCCAGGGGCAATTGAAATTTATTAATAATAACTAAAAATGTATCATAGCAAATAAGGATGACAGTGTTAAGAAACACGGAACCCCTAGTCTAAGAGATGAATGCATGTGTTAGATAATTAGCAAATAAAATTAGTTTAAAAAACACAGTGCGAACCCGACAGCTTTGGGGTTGGAACTAGTGCGAAACAAGTTCCAATCTGAGCGAATAAAAAAACGTTTTGACAGCACTTAGGTTGAAACTTTTAAACGAATTCGACATTAATTTGAAAAATGAATTGAAACTCGGCTATTTGCCTGGTGTTGGGAACTTGTGCTCATCAGCTAAGCTGTGGAGGATGACGGAAGTCCTACGTAGCTTAGTAGGGAAAGCACCTGTCTAGCATACTGTGGTGGGAGGTTCAATCCCCCCAAAGGAAGTGGTTATCCTCCAATACATTTTTCGAACTAAATCTTCCACATGTTGTGCAATTGTTCAGATAGATTTTTCAAACATAGTAATTGAGTTTGAGATTTTTATTAAAGGTAACATGGGACAAATATGCGTAGAACGGTAGTACAGATAAATAATAATATATCAAAGATTTTATTTTATTTAATCTTTATTAAAAAATATCAAAGTTTCAGAAAAACTGCAGATTTTACCAGTTTATTAGATTTTTTTTCTATCTCTTCATGTAAAACGAGTTTACAAACTTCAACGGGATTGTTATGCGACCAGGGACAGTGTTCATGAATATAAAGTTTCGATAACGTATGTAATCGTCATCTCCTTATCAGTGAGAGTCGTCTGCGCATCGCACCAACTTACCGGTAGGCAAACATTATTTATAAAAAATAATAACGGTCCAAATTCAATAACACGTTAACAGTGCTTTGTGGAAAATTTTGAGACCTTTCATGTCTAGAGATCTTTACTTACAAAATATAAATGCAGAACTTATTGTCTCTTATTGAACCATAGATCGTACAGATTGAACACTTAACACTTAACATCATTAGAAAGCGGCAAACCACTGCGAGGCAGCGCAAGCGCTGCTACAACAGTCGGTACACGAAAATAAGACTGATGTTGTCTTGCTGTCCGACCCGTACCGCATCCCTGCTAAACATAGCAGTTGGGTTGCGGATAAGTCCGAAATAGTGACCATCTGGACTTGCGGGAGGTACCCCATCCAGGAGATAGTGTCATCTCCTGATGATGAGGGTTTTGTTATAGCAAAGGTAAACGGAGTTTACTTTTGTAGCTGCTACTGTCCTCCTAGATGGAGCATAGAGCAGTATACTAGGGTGTTAGATAATCTTGTAGCGAGACTAACTGGTCTTAAACCATTTGTTGTAGCAGGTGACTTCAACGCGTGGGCAGTGGATTGCTCCTCTCGGTTCACCAACGCTAGAGGTCATATCCTGCTAGAGTCTCCAGCGGTACTGAACGTAGTCCTGCTGAACGAGGGCCAAGCGTTAACGTTCCGAGGACCGAATGGCGAGTCATGCATCTATGTGGCCTTCTGCAGCGCGGGATGGACGGTGGAGCCTGAATGGAGGGTTCACAAAGGGTATACTGCTGATGACCATCAGGAAATACGTTTTATGGTCAACTATACCCCCAACAGAACCACAAGGCAGGTCAGTAAAACTGATCTAAGATGGCGTACCTCGCAGTTCGAACCAGAACTGCTGGAAGAATCACTACGGTGGGAAAATGTCCTAACACGAGTATGTGACGTGTAAATGCCAAAGAGGACTATGCCAACCGGCAACCACAAACCGGTGCACTGGTGGACAAGCACAAGTTGATAGCTGATCTTCGCTGAACCTGTCTTAGAGCTAAAAGAAGGTTGCGACGTGCTAGAACCGAAGCGGACAGGCTAGAAAGACGCCGGGTTTTCCAAACAGCGAGCAGAGCTGTGAACTACGAAATCAAATGTAGTAAGAAAGCCTGCTTTGAAGTGCTGTGTAGGATGGCCAATAATACTCCATGGGGGTTTGTTACCGAAGCATGACTCATCGGACTGGCCCGCCACACCGTACGAGTCAGTGAACGTGGAACCGCTAGTGACTAACGATGATCTTATCGCCGTTGCAAAAAAAAAACTTAAGCTAAAAATAAGGTACCAGAGCCGGATTGTATTCCTAACCTGGTCCATAAGCACGCGATTCTTGCCGCTCCAGATATGTTCAGAAGCTGCCTGAAACGTTACTGGATGAAGGAAACTTCCCAGATCGTTGGAAACGGCAGAAGTTGGTGCTATTGCCTAAGTCTGAGAAATCCCCGGGAGAGCATTCTGTATACAGACCAATTTGCAGACCAAGCAACCAGTATGGGTTCCGTAATGGCCGTTCTACCATCGAAGCAATTCGGTCTGTAACGGAAACGGCTTAGATAGCGCGTGGTTTGAATAGGAGAGGTATTAGGTACTGTGCATTGAATACACTAGAATGCATTTAATAACGCTAGCTGGGCAGCTTATAGGGACCCTCCTTAGCCGTGCGGTAAGATGCGCGGCTTCAAAGCAAGACTATGCTGAGGGTGGCTTGGTTCGATTCCCGGTGCCGATCTAGGCAATTGGTAGGCGAATGCAGAAATGGTAACCTGGCTTAGAAACCTCGCAGTTAATAACTGTGGAAGTGCTTAATGAACACTAAGCTGCGAGGCGGCTCTGTCCCAGTGTGGGGATGTAATGGCAATACGAAGGAGAAGAAGCTGGGCAGCTATAGCTGATTCCCTGTGCAAGATTCTGAAAAGCTATTTTCAGAACAGGATATTGTTAGTTGACACCGACGCTGGTCAGCAGTCGATTGAAGTGTCAGCAGGTGTTCCACAGGGATCGATCCTCTGACCGGTTATGTGGGATATCATGTATGACGGAGTATTACGCTTAAATCTCCCGGCTGGTGTGAAAATAGAAGGCTTTGTGGATGATATAATGCCAGAGGTCACAGGCGACACTCTGGACGAAGTTGAATTGAAAGCTTCGTACGCGATTAGCAGAGTCGATGAATGGCTCAACTGAAGGAGGCTGGCGTTAGCACGTAGGGACCTGCACAGCACAGTTAACTTCGTCAGGTCATCAAAACATCTGGGCGTGATGATGATCGTCGATGAGCTCAATTTCACGAGCCTCATCGATTATGTATGCCAAAGGGCTTCATTGGCAATAACATCTTTATCGCGAATGATGTCCAACGGATTGGAGGTGCAAAGTAAGGTGCGTAGGCTTATAGCGGGTGTAGCATTGCATCTACGGGTTGCAAGCGCAGACTCGGTGCAAGTGTGACGTGTCAAGAGAGCAGCTTCGTTGCTCAAAAGGAAAAGAGCATGGGACACTGCAGTCGTAGGAGTCGTAGGACTCACAGACTGATTCCGGAGATATCGAATTGGATTAGTAGTAAGCATGATCAGGTCAACTTCCACCTATCACAGGTGTTGTCTGAACATGGCTGCTTTAAAACGTTCCTGTGTAGGTTCAGGTTCGGGGATTCTGCGTAGTGCCCGGAATGTCTAGGTGAGGTAGAATCGGCAGAGCATGAGATGTTTGCATGCCCGCCATTCGATGTTGAACGCAATGCCATGATGCTTGTCAGCGGCAGGTGGCGTCTTGAACAAAACCAGCAGCTGCCGTAGAGAGTACTGTGATGCAGTGAATACCATGCTCAGCCCGACAACAAAAACGTCGCAGGTGGGCTGCGGGGACCTTCGTATGTAGATATAGAGGTCATTGCGTTAACGCGTGGTGTTTGTTGTCGGGGTGCTTGTCTCCTACGCACATTTATGATACAAAAGGATTATAGGTTACTATCATAGCTTGCGATCGACGGATGGTCAAGCAAGGTTACCACCCTTGAAGTCGATGTTGTGTTATAACGTCGAGTGCGTTCTCAAAAGTCCTCCATGATGTATTGCTAAATTGCGGGTCGGGGATATGGACTGGCGAAAGGGTTTTGGTTTTAGTTGGTCGGGTGAGTCCATCCCCACACTACCCGAGTTAACCTCCTCAGGTGTCTGTTTGCAGATTTCCGTTTACCCTTGCTCAAAAAAAAAAAATCATTAGAAAGCGGGCAAGGCGGGCCTACCTTGTATAGTAGGCATTTGGTTTATCCTTTTATTACTTTATTTACTTGATTTTTGATATTTGATAAAAGTTCATCACGGAAATCGGGTCTAACTGTGTATACTCGCAATTGATTAAATTTTAACGACTTTATAGACACGCATGGTCATATGCAGACATCTTTGCTAACCGATGAGATATTGACTTGGCTATTACCCTATCACGCTAACTAGTTAAATATTCGACGTTATGACATTCCGGAAAGAAATGAAAATATCTCTCACTTATCATCGCTATAACTTCAGTATCCATCTCCAGTATGCCTTTAAAAAATATAGTTTTACGGCAATTGTACGATAATAAAGCGTTCTATCTCGTTGGTAGGGGGTAGGGCTGTTTCTTCGAGTATCAGGTTGTCCTCGTGGCTTATTACAATTGTCCGAGATTTATGCCTTTATTTTTTTTTTTTTTTTTTCTATTTCGTTTATTTGATAGGCTCAGATGTCGTATAAAACAACTCAACAGAGCCATAATCTTTTTAATGTGATAATATTAGATAAACATTTTATAATGGTTTTTCCTAGGGAGTGTAAAGGACGGGGTTTTGACCCGATGTAAGGGTTTTTTCTTCCGCTGCGTCATCCACTGCTCCTCCGATTCTCTATTGCCCGGCGTCTGAAGCATTTCACACGTCGAGTGGTCCGTATTGTGACCGTCACTTTCACTCGTACGTTTTCTTTCAGATTTCTCAGTATTTGGATTTGACACATCCATTACTAACTCAGTCTCCTTTTCCAATTCATATCCCGTATAGACTGAAGGATCCTCTTCCACCACTACCGAAGCGTTTGCTGGTTTGCTTTTTCTGCTGCTTTGCGAAGTCCTGCCGTTGTTTCTTTTGTTGTTCCTGGTTTGCAGAGAAAACATTTATTCTTGTTTCCTTCATAAAATATGTTCCCCTTCCGATTCATGAAATGTAGCGATGAAGGGATTTCCTTCTTCACATTCATATACACGCCACGTACACCAGTGTACGCGTCGAGGCAAAGTTCAGCGGGAAATTTTTCGCGAACAACATTTTTCACTTCGGCATACTTTCCCAGTACTACAGCTAGTTCATGGTCAGTAACCTCAGGGTAGGTCGTGCACCCGCACATATTGAATGTAGTCCCCCGCATGAGACATGCATACAGCGGCGTCTTTTCCATCCGCATAATGGAAAGTTAGATCCTCCGAGTTGGAAGTCAATGCATGCAGCATTGCTTCCTCCGTTTTAAACTTGATGAACACGGCTTTCTCTTGCGATATTCTATAAACAGCCTCAATTTGGCCGTAATCAGTCTCCAACATCTTCACAAAATGAACAATTTCGCTCATGTTTGGCTTTTCACTGCCAATCGGGAAAGTAAACTCTATTGTGTTTTTAACCTCACACATCGTAACGACAAAAGCGATCGAATTGATGGCAAAGACAATGTACTGAAAAACAACAGACAGCTACCGCGTGGTTCGTACCGAACAAACAACTTGTTACTCTGTCGAGAGCTAAAAGCAGACTGTTTTATGCCTTTATTAATCGTACGGTAATTTGCCAAATGTTGAACGGCTAATTTCTTCGCCTATTGTTAAACGCATGTGCATTTCTTATGGAAGTTCAACAATTGGCGACAGATTTAGCCATTCAACATTTGGTGGTTTCCCCTATATCAATTAAGAACGAATTCTGAAAGCTCTCTAATGCAATGAGTTGCGTATAAGAATTTGTACAACCACATTGATTGACACATTTTTTTTTTCTCTTCTCTCGTAGGCCTAGAGGATTGTGACATCGAACAGATTGACCCTAAACGGTCCGATCCGGAGTATTTCGTGTACGACTGTCTGAACGTCGAAGAGGTGGAAAAGCTGCTTAACGAATCGGTAGAACGACTGAGCAATCAACTTCATATCACACCGTCTTTGGCCAAGGTGCTCCTTCACGAAACCAAATGGAACACAGCCGAGGTTGTGGAAAAGTATCGAAACAACGCATCTAACCTTCTAGTTAGCGCCCGTATTAAAGCTGCCCCGGCGGTTATGGCAATAACTTCGCCCGCGACTGTTGTTCCTCTGTTAGCTGCTGGCAGTAGCGGTTCAGGCGCAGTACTTATGCCAGTTTGTGGCATGATTCCAGCGAGTGCTCCCATCCCCGGTACCAGTACGAAAGCATCCCTCCAAACCATTGCGCCATGTGCATATCGAACTCACCTTTGTCCGGTATGCGTCACCGTCCAATCGATGGATAAATTTCACAGTCTTTCTTGCCAGCATTCGTTCTGTCGTGATTGTTGGGCAATGCACTTCGAGATTCAAATCAGCCAGGGAATATCCACGCAGATTGGCTGCATGGAACAACGATGCGACGTTCGTGTGCCGGAGGATTTGGTGTTAAATCTGTTGAACAGGCCTATTTTGCGAGATAAGTACCAGCAGTTTGCCTTTGCCGATTACGTGAAATCCCATCCAGAGTTACGATTTTGTCCTGGTCCAAATTGTCAGGTAAGAGAACAAGCAAAATAAGTGGTTTAGGATTGTCTCATATAGGAAGTAAGTGATAGTAATGGACTCCGTGCTATAATAGACGCTCTGAACAAAACCCCAATTTAAACGCTGAAATCGACGATTTCCTGTAAACTTCCATCTGATGAAGGACCAGCAGGACAGAAGTTCTGCAAACAATTGTTATGGACTAGGATGCAGGAATTTAGATAAATTAATGTGTAAATCTAAATATGCTAAGGGTCCATAACTAGCACATAAGGGGAAGGGTGGGGGGTTGGTCCATAATAAATACGTATATATTTTTTTAATTGACATTGCGTATTATATATACGGGGGTGGCCATAATAGGCTTACTACCCGAACAAAGCTTAAGAGCAAATCGATATTTTTTTTTGATGTTGTGGAATCGCTGATTATGATTAGATCATACAATTTATGTCAGATCATACAATTTAGAAATCTACAACAAATCTCAAAATGTGTAATCAATCATGATGATTCATATTTGAAAACAAATTATGATTTCAATTTGATGGCAAAATCAAAATATGTTTTCTAATGCTCTCATTATGTTTCCAGACTTTGCTCGGGTAGCTACAACATTTTAGAATGCTTGCTTTAAGTCGTTAAAGAATCCATTACTAACATAATATGTTTGAACATTTCACCAAATAAAACGATGTCATGATAGCCATGTTTTGATTTTTGATGAAAACCACGGTATTAGACGATGCGCGGAATTAGGGCCGGTCACGGTACTAATATTTGGAATCGTTGATAGGTCAATGTTATTTTACTTTAAGCCACATTGCATCCTCAGTCAGGACTTAATATAGTGAAACAACACGCTCTCCCATATAATATAAGACTTTTAATATTTGCCGTTGTCAAATCTTTTCCAATATCCCGTGTTGAACTTAATGTAACGTTAAAAAACACATAAATAAAGCCCTAAAAAAATTTCCAATATTTTACCAACAAGGATTTTTTTTTCTAGATAATCATTCGCAGTGCGGACATCAGTCCAAAGAAAGCTACCTGTAAGGTTTGTACGTCTGCCTTCTGTTTTCGCTGTGGGACGGACTATCACGCGCCAACAGATTGTCATATAATCCGGAAATGGCTTACCAAATGTGCCGACGATAGTGAAACGGCCAATTATATTAGTGCCCATACGAAGGACTGTCCCAAGTGTCACATTTGCATCGAAAAGAACGGCGGTTGCAATCACATGCAGTGCTTTAACTGTAAGCATGACTTCTGTTGGATGTGCCTTGGTGATTGGAAGGCACATGGATCGGAATATTACGAATGTTCTCGCTACAAAGAGAATCCAAATATTGCACATGAATCCGTACATGCTCAGGTAGGTCATAAACAACGTTTTGAAGAAAAACAAATTAATTTCAAATTATTTATATTTTACATTTCAGGCTCGTGAAGCACTCAAAAAGTACCTCCATTACTACGAACGGTGGGAAAACCACTCGAAATCACTTCAACTAGAAGAGCAAACATTGGATCGAATGAAGACCCGTATTAACGAAAAAGTAATGAAAGGCCTCGGGACCTGGATTGACTGGCAATATCTGTTTGATGCGGCCGCTCTGTTGGCCAAATGCCGATACACACTGCAGTATACCTATCCATACGCTTATTTCATGGAGGGGTCGCGGAAAGATCTTTTCGAATATCAACAGGTAAGCAAACTGTTAAGTCCCTTCGGATCGCCATGATGATGGTCGTTTCCAGAATTTATCGCAACAGATCATATTTTTTTCGGGGGATATTCTTTTTTTTTCGATGGTGAAGCAATACAAATGTGTGAATATAATCATCGCACTTTGTTTTGGTGATCGAAACAGTTTGGAAAGCCTCTGAATAAATATGAAAAGTTTAACTTGAAAACAAATAATTGAGGTTACGTCCGTCGGTTAGCCGTTAGCCGTCAGTTACACTTAAATGAGTAACATGGCAGTTACTCATAATATATGTTGTTCCAGGAGAGCCCCGTTTTGTGTGAACGGAACACAAAATTGTGTTAATCATTTTAAGCGTGTAAATTCCGCATGAACTTTTGGCAAGTGCAGAGGTATATTCGGCCTGCAGTGGGCGAGTGATTGCATTATCATTTCCTCCCCCTTCCTTACATATTGATTTGCACTCAGGTGTGGCAGGCGCCAATGAGACCTAACAAATTTGATGAGTGCTAGTCCAAGCAAACTCCTGTTGGTTCTCTGTGCAAGAACTGCAGATCATAATGGAGTACTAATTACGGGCGATCAATCAGGCTCAAGCTCTATAGAGTTTATGACAATTCTTCAGCAAAAATACTGGAAATTTTTACCTACCGCAGACAATCTGAATGCCAAAGGGGATAAGGCTCTGTGAGCCTTGTCTCATTCGCCGGTTGACTTAAATCCTATAATAGCGTTTATTCAAAGAAGGCCCCCTAGCGTAGTAGGCTACACGTTCGCCTTATAAGCGAATGGTCATGGGTTCGATTCTCAGCCCCTCCACCAAACCCTCCTTTTCATGCATCAAATTTTACTCCTCTTGTGGGTAGTCCCATTCTCCCGCAAAAGAGTGTATTTCTGCCCAAAAGAGCATACTTTCAGCTGGAGCTGGAGGCACTTCTCCAACGTACTTCGATTAATGGCAACCGAACAAAGCAACGATCACTGGATTCACTACATGGACAAATGAACACAATGGACTCACGATGATATAGACTGGCAACGACAACGATAACGAATAATGGACATTATTTATTTATTCAGACTAAGGCCGAAGTGGCCTGTGCGGTATATAAGTCTTTTCCATTCGGCTCGGTCCTTGGCTACACGTCGCCAACCACGCAGTCTACGGAGGGTCCGCAAGTCATCTTCCACCTGATCGATCCACCTTGCCCGCTGTGCACCTCGCCTTCTTGTGCCCGTCGGATCGTTGTCGAGAACCATTTTCACCGGATTACTGTCCGACATTCTGGCTACGTGCCCGGCCCACCGCAGTCGTCCGATTTTCGCGGTGTGAACGATGGATGGTTCTCCCAGCAGCTCATGCAACTCGTGGTTCATTCGCCTCCTCCACGAACCGTCCGCCATCTGCACCCCACCATAGATAGTACGCAGCACTTTCCTTTCGAAAACTCCCAGTGCGCGTTGGTCCTCCACGAGCATCGTCTAGGTCTCGTGTCCGTATAGGACTACCGGTCCAATGAGCGTTTTGTAGATTGTCAGTTTGGTACGGCGGCGAACTCTATTCGATCAAGCGTCTTGCGGAGTCCAAAGTACGTACGCGATTTCCTGCCACTATGCGTCTCCGAATTTCTCTGCTGGTATCGTTATCGGCAGTCACCAGTGAGCCCAAGTACACAAATTCGTATTACCCCTTCCAAAGCGATGTTGAATAGCAGACACGAAAGACCATCACCTTGTCGTAACCCTCTGCGGGTTTCGAAGGTACTCGAGAATGCCCCTGAAACTCGAACTACGCACATCTCCTGATCCATCGTCGCTTTGATCAACCGTGTCAGTTTATCCGGAAATCCGTGTTCGTGCATTAGCTGCCATAGCTGGTCCCGATCGATTGTATCATATACGGCTTTGAAGCCGATAAATAGGCATTACTGTCGTACTTGGCGAATGGCGAACATCTAGTCCGTGGTGGAGCGTTCGCCCTTAAAACCCGCCTGGTACTGCCCCACGAACTCCCTTCCAATTGGTCCTAGGCGACGGCATAAAATTTGGGAGAGTACCTTGTAGGCGGCGTTCAGCAGTGTGATTACGCGGTAGTTGCTACAATCCAGGTTATCGCCCTTTTTGTAGATGGGACACACAACACCTTCCATCCAATCCTGCGGCAAAACTTCCTCCTCCCAAATCTTGGTTATGATCCACCGTGTTTAAATAGCTCTCCTGGTAGTTGGTCAACCCCAGGGGCTTTGTTGTTCTTCAGCCGGCCAATCTCCTCCTGAATTTCCTGGAGATCCGGAGCCGGTAAAATTATGTCCTGCGCGCGTTCTCCCAGGTCCATCACCATACCGTCATCTTCGTCTGCCACATCGCCATTCAGGTGCTCTTCGTAGTGCTGCCGCCACCTTTGGATCACCTCACGCTCGTTCGTAAGAAGGTTCCCGTTTATGTCCTTACACATATCAGGCTGTGGCACGTGGCCCTTACGTGAATGGTTCAATTTCTCATAGAACTTTCGTGTGTTATTAGCGCGGTACAGTTGCTCCGTCTCTTCACGGTCTCGATCTTCCTGCTGGCGCTTTTTCCTCCGGAAAATCGAGTTTTGTCTGTTCCGCGCCTGTTTATATCGTGCCTCGTTCGCCCTCGTGCGGTGTTGCAGCAATCTCGCCCATGCTGCATTCTTCTCTTCTACTAACTGCTCACATTCGCCGTCATACCGTCATCATAGTCGTTTCACTGATTCGATTAGAACGTGGTCGATTTGGTTTTCCGTTTCTTGGTTAGGTGATCTCCATGTGGCCTTGTAGATATTTTTGCGGGGAAAGAAGGTGCTTCGGACTACCATTCCGCTGGAGGCTGCGAAATTTATCCATCGTTGGCCGTTTTCATTCGATACGGTGTGCAGACTATCCGGGTCGATAACCAGTCTATACATTTCCCCCCTTCCTACCTGTGCGTTCATGTCACCGATGACGATTTTGACGTCCCGCAGTGGGCATCCATCGTATGTCTGTTCCAGCTGTGCGTAGAACGCTTCTTTCTCGTCGTCGGGTCTCCCTTCGTGTGGGCAGTGCACGTTGATGATGCTATAGTTGAAGAAACGGCCTTTAATCCTCAGCTTGCACATCCTTGCGTTGATTGGCTGCCACCCAATCACGCGTTGGCGCATCTTACCCAGCACTATGAAGCCGGTTCCCAGCTCGTTGGTGGTGCCACAGCTTTGGTAGAAGGTAGCCGCTCGATGCCCGCTTTTCCACACTTTCTGTCCTGTCCAGCAAATCTCCTGCAGCGCCACGACGTCGAAGTTGCGGGGATGTTATTCATCGTAGATCATCCTGTCGCAACCTGCGAAACCTAGCGACTTGCAGTTCCATGTTCCAAGCTTCCAATGTGATCCTTTATTTGTAGTTATCGAGTCGCATTATCTCTTATATTGTTCGTAATGATTGGTTTTCCAGGCGGCTTATTGGGCCTGCGCAAACTTCCTGTCTCGTCGGAGGACCGTCGTGTCAGAGCTGTTTAGCGTCCCACCTAACACCAGGACTTTTGGGCTTGAGCGCTTTGAGTGGCACACGGTCGCTTTGGTGGGGCCTACTTGCAGATACATGCAGCTTTTTATAGGAATTTAACAGGGCCCACTGTCAAACCCCACCACATCCTAGGCAAGCCCCACAACTCGCAGATGGCCTGGAGAGGGATCGTCAAGCCCTTGGTCATAGTCCCTGCTGCCCACCAATAATGGACATCTAAAAATAGATTCTGTTTGGATTCTGTACAGCAGAGTACCACAGTATATCACGGCACAGTAGCGGTTAAGAACACAGAGTGCCTACCAAATAAATGTACGAATAAAAAATGAAATAGCGTCTATTCCGGATGTATTAGTTTTGGTAGTTCAGGAACTTTTTTTCCAAGAACCACAGTCTCTTGGATGCTATGAACATCTCTGCCAATGCATGAGTATATATCTTGTGTGGCAAGTAGGTACTGTAACAATGGATACAATATGCCCAGGAAGTCGAGAATGTTTCTCACCCTAAAATAAGGCTCACCCTACAGGCAAAACTGAAAGTATGCTCTTTTGTGAAGAAGTATGCTCTTTTGCGGGAGAATAGGACTACCCACAAAAGGAGTAAAATTTGATGCATAAAATGCATAAGTTTTAAACATTTTTCCTGTTTTTATGCATAAAAGTTAATCATTTGTCGATGTGTTCCAGCTCTTAGTCGATGTGTTCTGCACAATGCGATCATCTCGTCGACAATTTGATGTCGCAATTCACCTGACAGTATTCTTGTGACGACACAGGGCTGTGAATCCGCGATCAGCATCACTCACAGCGCGATAGACTTTGTGGAGGTTTTGGCTCTCCACGAAGTATCTTCGCAACTGCTGAATCTGGTAACACATAGTGCTTGTATATCGGTGACCTTTTTGCTCCTCAGGTATATGGTAGGATGACACTCTGGGTGGATGATTTTGGATGGCGCGTGCGGTGATCGGTGAACGCCACTCGTCCTGCTTGTATCTTGGTTTATCTTACCACCCAAAAATTGTCTGTAAACAGAAGCATATCGTGCATTCATCGCCTTCACCTTGTTGCCGGCTCTTCAAAATACCGTTGACTCAATTCAAGAACTATTCCTGCAGTGTTTCCTTGATCATCTCCCTTCAGTTGCAGGAGAATTAGGACCTTGTATGTGTATAATATTACCGATGGAAAAAAAGTGGCCAGGGCCAGGAGGCATATGATGTAGAGCAATGTGCTCCACATCTCCATAGCGTGCTGCATTAGCTTGATTACATTACCGGATATCTTATACAACTACAATGCGCAATACTTTAAGGAGGTACGAATCTGAGTCGTACACCTTCTTATAGTCGATATACTGCCGTGAATCGCATATCTGTCCCATCTTTGCTGGGTTTCCTATGCATATGGGACAAATATGCGATTCACGGCAGTATACGTCATACTCAAGTTCTTTTGTTTGTGGGAGGCCTGCCCAACAACAATTGCATCAATGATGACCTGATCCGTGCAGCCTCATGTGTTACGTCTACAACCATTCTGTTCCTCAGTCATCAGGATGCAAACGTTGCAATGACCCAGCTCCTCCATCGTGTTCCGATTTTTCAGCAGACGATAATTTATAACCCTAGTGATGAATTCTGGTAACGGGCCAGAGTTGAAGCATTTCGCCGTGAGTTTTTTTTATACCTACCAGAAATTATGCACATAATCGAGTCCTTAAGCAGACTAATTCCTATGGCCTGCGTATGTCTTAACCGTCCAAGACATGATAAATGATAAATGAATAACAAATTTTGTTATGATTGCAAAATTTGTTCATTATTTGTTGTTCTACTCCTGTTTACAAGAACATATAAATAACAGATTTTGCTATCATATGAAATGTGTTATCCCATGTATATTCCAATTATTTTATGTTATTAGTTATAACAAAACTTGATATCAAAGCAAAATTTGTTATTAATTAGACCACTTAAAGGTCACGTTTGCGGAAAAGCCATCAGAATCCGAGTACCAACCTCCACCGCGGTTAGCTCTCTTTTTTGCAAATTGAATATCTTTCGGATGCTTGATTTGCCCAATCTCCACATGTGCTTTACTGTTGTATATCCACAGTCAAGCGAGTGCACATTGTTTATTAAACGAGAGGGGGCATGGAGTGCGGGTTATCACGCCTATCTAGAGAGTAGGAGGTTGAGGGTTCGAGTCCCTCCAAGACACGTGGATTCTTTTTCGCAAATTTCATATCAATTTGTCCATTTCGAAACATATGCTGTGCATATGCACAGCCAAGATATGTTATTAGTGTCAATACGGATAAGCATTTCCATTTCCAGCGTCCACAAATTACGTAACGCTTAGAGGGGGGAGGGGGGTTGGCAAAAGTGTGACGGTCCATACAAAATTTTCAGACGTTTCATACAAAAAGTGTGACATAGGGGGAGGGGGGTTGAAAATGCCCAATTTTTGCGTTACGTAATTAATGGATCTTCCCTTGAGTATCATGAAAATAAATGTTTTATCATAGAATTTTTAAATTGAAATACAACTTATATAATTAAATTTCACAAAAAAAAACAGAATAAAAATAGCTTATTCTATACGGCTTGCAACAATTTCGCTCTATCTAACGCAGGCCCAACTTGAAGCGGAAATCGAAAACCTCTCGTGGAAAGTGGAAAGAGCAGAAACTACCGATCGAGGCGACCTTGAAAACCAAATGGACGTTGCGGAGAAGCGAAGAACCACCCTGCTGAAGGATTTCTTCCCAACCGAAGCGTGAGCCGCCGAGGCCGCTGGTTTGCTGATCGATACAGATCCTTCAGAATCGCCTAGAGGTAAATGAACGAAAACTGAGATATTACAATTATTCCTCCATAGCTCCCACCTTGTTGTCCCCTGTCGTATTAGTAAGGGTTATGTACCGCATCCTTACGATGCGTGAGAAATATTGTAGAATAAAAATGTGAAACTTTCCTTTTCATTTCGATGATTGCGTATCTTTTGATTTAAACTATTTTCGGTTGATTTTTTTTTTTTCGAAATTTTGTCAATTATGACAAATTGTATTTAAATTCAGGGTTTGATTCAATTTAGTAAAACAACACATTTTAAAATGGAGAGCGTAATAGAAATTAGAAATGAAATGTTTATCATCGATATTAGTTCTCAAATTTAATATTCCTATGATTGCACCAAATGATCTTGAGGCATAATAATTATTGTACAATATGACACAATAACGATAACGAATTTTGATTCCGATGCTGTGTGTTATTGTTAAGATAAAAGAAGAAAAAGACGTTTTTATTTAGCAATTTCAAAAGCTCAATTTTTGAAGTTGAACAGCTTTCAATTTCCTAGATATAATGGACGTTTGAGTTTTTATCTTTTAAGATCGCGAAGAAGTAGACCTTCAAAGTCAGCATAGCTGTTGCGGACCTTGGTTCGAAACAAAGCAACAACATAACATAAATCTGACAGACTTATAAATACTTTGAAAATGAAATGCATATTTAATGAGATGATTTTCGATACTACTCTCGAAACAGCGTGAAAGTAAATTTGAACTATTTATACTACGAACTATGATTGTATATGGTAGGAAAGTAAAGAGTACTTTAATCAGGATTATAGTATAAATGATAACTATTACGAAAATTGATTCTAGGCACATGGATAGCTCTTATTTTTTTTTCTCTAAAAACTACCGAAATCCTTCCGTGTTTAATGCAAGGAAAAAAACTTCTATTGTAACCTATCGTAATAAGTTATTTTTGTTTATGTTAAACGGTCTACCGGGAAAATTTCAAAATTTGAACCGGAAAAACCGGGAGTTTGAAAACAGAGTTGAAATTGAGTGGCCCCCCTGTTATATTATCCCATGGCCACAGAGAAACATACGTCTAACTTAGAACAAAATGCAATCAAAATCATCATCACGGAAACATTATCGCCCAATGATAAAAGCACTGTGTGTGTCCAAGCGACAACCAGATGGCAGTAGTGGGCGCAACCGTCAAACACAAGCAAATTCTATGGAAGCGCCATCGGTGGCCGATTGACCACCTACAAAAAATTTAATCAACCGCGTAAATAGTGATTATTCATTCATTCATTTATTTAGTCTACATCTAAACAGATAACACTGAATCAACAATTTGACGCCACAATACACGGTTCGAGGCCGCATCTCTCCATCCTCGGATACGCCCCACGCTCGCCAAATCGTTTTGCACCTGGTCTGCCCATCTCGCTCGCTGCGCTCCACGCCGTCTCGTACCTGCCGGATCGGAAGCGAACACCATCTTTGCAGGGTTGCTGTCCGACATTCTTGCAACATGTTCTGCCCATCGTACCCATCTGGCTTTAGCTACCTTCTGGATACTGGGATCGCCGTAGAGCTGGGCGAGCTCGTGGTTCATTCTTCGCCGCCACACACCGTCTTCTTGCACACCGCCAAAGATGGTCGGACCCGTCTCTCGAATACTCCGAGTGCTTGCAAGGCAAGTCCTCCTCGAGCATTGTCCATGTTTCATGTCCGTAGCGTCTTGTACATGACACATTTGATGCGGTGGGGTATCTTTTTTGACCGCAGTTTCTTCTGGAGCCCGTATTAGGCCCGACTTCCACAGATAATGCGCCTTTGTATTTCACGACTAACATTGTTATCAGCCGTTAGCAAGGATCCGAGGTAGACGAATTCCTCGACCACCTCGAAGGTATCCCCGTCTATCGTAACACTGCTTTCCAGGCGGGCCCTGTCGCACTCGGTTCCGCCCACAAGCATGTACTTCAACGAAGCCGGCTTGATAACTTCCCACGAACTCATTCACTAATAGTGACAGACGACGGAAGATGATCTGGGATATCACTTTGTAGGCGGCATTAAGGATGGTGATCGCTCGAAAGTTCTCACACTCCAGCTTGTCACCTTTCTTGTAGATGGGGCATATAACCCCTTCCTTCCATTACTCCGGTAGCTGTTCAGTTTTCCAGATTCTGACTATCAATTTGTGCAGGCAAGTGACTAGCTTTTCCGGGCCCATCTTGATGAGCTCAGCTCCGATACCATCCTTACCTGCTGCTTTATTGGTGTTTAGCTGTTGGATGGCATCCTTAACTTCCCTCAATGTGGGTTGGCTTCCATCGTCCGCTGAACTGACGTAGTCATCTCCTCCGCTGCCTTGACTTTCACTTCCTGTACTCTCAGCGCCATTCAAATGTTCCTCGTAGTGCTGCTTCCACCTTTCGATCACCACACGTTCGTCCGTCAAGATGCTCCGATCCTTATCCCGGCACATTTCGGCTCGCGGCACGAAGCCTTTACGGGATGCGTTGAGCTTCTGGTAGAACTAGCGTGTTTCTTGAGAACGGCACAGCTGTTCCATCTCCTCGCACTCCGCTTCTTCCAGGCGGCGTTTCTTCTCCTGAAAAGGTGGGTCTGCTGTCTCCGCTTCCGTCTATAACGTTCCACGTTCTGCCGGGTACCTTGCTGCAGCGCGACCGCTCGCGCTGCGTCCTTCTCCTCCAGAATCTGTATGCACTCTTCGTCGAACCAATCGTTCCGTCGACTTCGTCCCACATACTCGACGTTGTTCTCCGCTGCGTCGTTAATGGCTGCTTTGACTGTATTCCAGCAGTCCTCAAGAAGGGCCCCATCGAGCTCACCCTCTTCCGGCAACGCTGCCTCGAGATGCTGCGCGTATGCAGTGGCGACGTCAGGTTGCTTCAGTCGCTCTAGAGGTCGTACCGCGGCGGTCGTCGGTACCGAACATTGTTGATGACGGATAGTTTTGGGCGCAGTTTCACCATCACCAGATAGTGGCCAGAGTCGATGTTTGCGCCACGATATGTCCTGACGTCGATAATGTCGGAGATGGACGGCACCATCAATCAGAACGTGGTCGATTTGTGATTCTGTCTGCAGTGGTGATCTCCAGGTGTACCGATACGGGAGGCTGTGTTGGAAGTGGGTGCTGCGAATGGCCATATTCTTGGAGGCGGCGAAATCAATTAGTCGTAGGCCGTTTTCGTTCGTCAGCCGGTGAGCGCTGAACTTCCCAATAGTCGGTCTAAACTCCTCCTATTGGCCAACCTGAGCGTTCAAATCTCCTATGATGATTTTGACGTCGTGGCTTGGGCAGCTGTCGTACTCACGTTCCAGCTGCGCGTAAAATGCGTCCTTATCATCATCAGTGCATCCAGAGTGTGGACTATGGACGTTGATTATGCTGAAGTTGAAGAACCGGCCTTTGATCCTCAACTTGCACATTCTTTCATTGATCGACCACCACCCGATCCCGCGCCTTTGCATATCGCCCATCACTATGAAAGCTGTTCCCAGCTCGTGTGTGTTGCCGCATTGATTATTATCCGCCTTTATTCCCCTTTCAAGCGCTACACCAAGCAAATTGAATAACAATCATAGAAAAGGTATCAATTAATAACTGTGAACATGGATCAAAGCAAAGCAAAGCATTTAGAAGTAACAAACTCAAAAGCAGGTATATTAATTGTGTATCTCGTTTTACGGGGTTTACAATTGACGGATGGGCGATCTTACTATCTATCCTACCTCAATTTTATACTGAACGTGGCTCTTGTTGAGGAGCTCCCACGACGCGTCGAGATGGTGTGATGATTTCGTTGGCGTACGAATGAAAGTCAATTCGGTTGGAGCCGTCTTGCCGTCACACGGTCGAACAGTGAGTCGCAGACCAAGACGCGCGTAGTTCAAATGGTTCGCCAATGAACGCGTGAACCGCACCGAAAGTGCCTTCCGGTCAAGCAGATTTCCACGAGTGACCGGCGCGTGTGTGTATAAATGAACCTCTCAGGCGGCGACCGAAACGTTGGTGGGCGAGTACTCTTCGGCAACGAAGCTTTGGGGTTGGCTATGGGTCGTACGGTTGGAAAACGCAACACGTCACTTACGACTAGGACGAATTGCTTGATTCGATTGTGGAACCACTGCTCGATCCAACTGACTGCTGGGTGACTCGACTGATAACGACTTGATACGGCAGCACGTGTGGTCAGTCCCTTCGCGGAGTACACATAGGCACCCCAAGTTAAGTAGGGATTCCTATTCAACGGGATAATTAGGCCGATTTTTACAAAAGGGTAATCATTATAGCTTACCTAAGCTGATTGGGATAATATCTACCAATCCCTAGTCCTAGGCTAAGAACACGTTCTTTCGTACTATCGTGTTTTCTATGAAATTTTAAAACAGGACTAGTAATTTTCATTAGCAATCATTTCTTCACAACTAATTATCTTGTAATCTTGTAATATCAACGTACCCTCTGACCATAGCCTATCTGCGTTGTATTTAAATACCGCTGAGCGATACGTCTACCGGGCAACACGTCCGGTGTGCACTGCACTAAGATCTCCTTAGATGCAACCGGACCGAGATCTTACTTAAGGCTCCGAAGGGTCCCGTTTCGTTGTGATATGTTGCCATAAAATATAAATTTATGCACTTGCTTTTCTAATCTACGGGAGTATTTAAATTTACTAATGATATTGATTATTCACGATGTATCTAAATATGTGACAAGTACATTCATTCATCGATCAGATTAGAACGAGCTCAGTGCAATTAAAATATAAACGCAATACTTATCTGCAATTCACAGAAGATGTTGGGATTGTCCTTGAAGTAATCACGTTGTGAACACAGACTTCCTGTATTGACGGTGGTTGTTATGAATATGAATAGCACTGCTGATACCGGAACTATGAGATTTTCTTCATCATTGATCGTCTGGAAAGAGGTAGATAAAAGAATTGGGCCGCTTTCACTCGCCGGCCCGCAAAACATTAGTAAGTAATTAATCTTACTACAAAGACAAAAATACAGTTCTAATAATTCTGTCTTATTAATGGTTATCATACATGCATATCTGATATTTAACTTAACTAAAACATATCCTCAATACCTAATAAAACGATAACTGTATATAGTTTCTATTATTGTCCATATATACCTACTGTTTCTCCCTGATATATGAAGCTTAAAAAACTAAATTTATCTTCTAAACTTTAAACACTTAATCCATACAAAACTGTTATACACAACACTAAAACAAAATAGACACCCCTAAACGTTGTACTGCACATACATTGATAACACATAGTGATAACACGAAGTTGACCGAATCACGATTATATATATACCTAGCAATAGACAGGAGAACAAAATTATAAACCTACCGGCCAGTCAGTAGCCACTCGATAGCCCTCAATAAAGGTCGTACCAACCACGCGCGCGCTTTATCATAAAACTTAAAGTAATATAAAGTGCAATTATATCTACCACCAAATTCGCTGTTCTCAATAAAGTGTATGCATATAAGTTTGTTCTGCTAATGTAAATCGTATCTAGTTTGCATAACTGAAGGAAGAAAGGACTGTTAAAAAGGATATGTGGGTGATGTATGGTGGATTAGTGTATTAAAAGGAAGGATTAGTGGATTGGTGAATTGGAAGGAATTGAAGTGGACGGGAAAGAAAGGATACGGCAAGGATCTGCATATTCGGATACGCCAACTAACTCGAAGGTCAGTTTTGCTCAACCCAACGAATCAAGCCGGAACATTGTATGGTGCCGTGACCAGGATCTGTGGTTGAGCCAGGAGCCATTGCACAGGAGTCCTTTGTTCGGAATTTGGCGGGTATTGTGCATCAGGATTCGTCATTTTGCTGTCACTCGGAGACCCAAGCCAAATCGCCATTGGAGAGGAAATATTTCACCCGTCGGTACTGCACTCAAGCAATCAGCCACCCAAACTCACTGGAGGCTCAACAGACGATAGTGTCGCAGAATCACTCTTGTAGCAGTAATACCCCACTCACTGGCTGGTGTCAATTAATTGAAATACAAGGCCCTATCCAATAAGGCCACAGGTGAGTGGCATTCCAAAACGATTTGCTCTATTTGTCGGTGCTACTTGGCTCTTTCTGTTTTCTTTTCGCGCATATTGAGTGGACTAGTGCTGTTGCTGCGAGGCAGGATATGATATGCGAGTAAGTTGGATTTATTGGCTAGACGATTCATCGATCAACAACAGTGAACGGGATTCTATGCGACATACAGCGTGCGGAGTTTTTGGATATCGGTTGGCGGAATTTTGAAATAATACAAGGTCTATTGATGACAGACCTCAGGTGAGTGTCTGTCCAATATTTTACATTCGCCATTGAGGTGTTACGTGGTTCTTCCTATTCCTTCTATACACGTTGCTGGATCGATATCGTAAGCGTTTCGCAAGGATTAGCTGATACTGTTAAATTAGATCGGTGGCTACTACGGTTTATACTAGGAGGAAATTCATCGGAAAACGATCTACGGCTTTCACAATCAGGATAATCTCGAAGTGGGTGCTGTTGCCACTACTCGCTGGTGGCTCTTAATTGTGTGGTGTGGAACAAGAAGGAGCAAACTTAAAAATACAAGGCCTATACTCGGTAGGCCACAGGTGAGTGGCCTTCCAAACAAATCATATTGGTGACTGGTGCGCTTATGTATTTATTACTTTTTCGCTGCCTGCTGAGGATCTTATATCGCTAATCGAGGGCTTAAGGATTACCATCCACCGCACTATGGAGCTAAACAGGGGTACCAGAAGCAGTTATTTTATATACAAGGTCTATTTTGGACAGGCCTTAGGTGAGTACCTGTCCAATTGACTCACTTTTGGTTGGAGGTACTTCCTGGTTCCGTTTGGTTATTTATTTCTCTGTGGTTCGGATTTTTTTGAGGACTAAACTAGCACAGCAAGCGAGGCTTAAATGGATAAGACGAGAAACTGCTTTGTTATTAAATACAAGGTCTAACTTGGACAGGCCTCAGGTGAGTTCCTGTCCAATAGAACAATCGTTGGTTGGCGGTACTTCTTGGTTCCGTATGATCTTATTTATTTCTGGGTGCTGCTGAGTTCGAAAAGCTGAATTAGTTCGTGTGCGGTATTATTCTGGGACCGGAAGCTGCAACATTATAATATACAAGGCCTAATTTGGACAGGCCTCAGGTGAGTGGCTGTCCAAATCATCCCACTTTGGTTAGCGGTACTTCCTGGATCCTTGTGGTTTTTCTCTTTCTTGGTGTTTCGGAGATCCGGGTTCCTGAGCTGGTTATCAACATGACTGAACGTTTGATGAAGGAGAAAATTAAGAAACGGGAGCGCATGTTTGTATCACTCAAAAGGCATGAACAATTTCTTGAAAAGTATAATCATGAAAATCAGAGTGGGCAGGTTCAGAGTCGGCTGGACAAATTGGACGAGAAAATGGCTGCGTTTGAACAACTTCAGGAAGAAATTGCTGACATGGACGAAGATGAGCAGAACGAGGAGGAGATCAACAAAGCTTCAACAAAGTTTGAGAATCAGTACTACGAGCTACGAGCAGCGCTATTGATGAAAATCACTCCGCCTGTAGCAACTCCACCTCCGCTGGATACGACGCGGAACATCGCAGGTGGTTTTCATTCAGGAGTTCGATTACCTCAAATCTCATTGCCAGATTTTGACGGTGATTATCGAGGTTGGCTGACCTTCAAATCGACTTACGAATCTCTAATTCACGAGTCTACGGACCTACGTATTCAAAACTTCATTATTTGAAGTCGGCGCTCAAAGGTGAAGCGGCGAAATTGATCGAATCGTTGACGATCACCAGCGGAAACTATGTGATAGCGTGGGAAACAATCACAAAACGTTACTCCAACGAATATCTCCTGAAGAAACGACATTTGCAAGCCCTAATGGAGTACCCAAAAATTGAAAAGGAATCATCGACTGCAATTCACGGTTTGGTGGACGAGTTTGAGCAACGCTTGAAAATTCTCAAACAGCTAGGAGAGAAGACAGACACCTGGGGAGCGATGATCGTGCACTGGATGTGTTCGAAGCTGAATGGCCAATCGCTGCAACTGTGGGAGGATCATGCTGCGTCGCTGGAAGAACCAAGTTTTACGGATTTGGTGAAATTTCTGGAGAAAAGAACGCGTGTATTGGAAGCTGTATCGTCGAATGCATTAGAGCCAAACAGATCAACTCAAAAATCGACAGGAAAGGTCTTCAAACAGATGGTTCATGCTGCTACAGGAAATGAACGAGAACGGATGTCTTCATCGGTGGCTTGCCCATGCTGCGGGGAAAATCACTACATGGCTCGTTGTGCGAAGTTCATTATGCTGGGTCTTAAAGAGAAATTGGAGTTGGTGAATAACAAACGTTTATGTAGCAATTGTTTTCGGACTGGACATTGGGTGCGGGAATGCAAGTCTACTTTCAACTGTCGCACATGTGGAAGGAAACATCATTCGCTGATTCACCCTGGATTTCCTCCAGGTAACAGTAATGCTGGGATCATTGGGATGGCTGGGACATCTACTAGGACAACCGAGCATCAAGGAACAACAACAAACGTCGTAATTAACGAACAACCATCGGAGAATTGCGAGGTGGCGCAAGATGAGCCAGTTGGGACGTATAATGTAGGAAGATCAGGAGCAACTTCTACTGTCTTCTTGTCAACTGTAGTACTGGTGATTCGGGATCAAAGCGGAAACAAGCAATTAGCTAGGGCCTTACTCGACAATGGGTCACAAGCGAATTTAATGAGCGAGCGAATGTGTCAAATTTTGAAGCTGAAGCGACGTTCAGTGAATGTTCCAGTTTACGGAATTGATGAGTCTGAAACAAGGGCGAAACATGCAGTTAGCACCATCATCAGTTCTAGAGTGGCAGAATTTTCGGTGGGTGTGGATTTCTTAATACTACAACGGGTCACTTCTAATCTGCCTGCTGCAACTGTATCAACATCACAATGGAAGATTCCAGAGCATTTACCCTTGGCTGATCCAAATTTCAACGATGCAAGTCGGATCGATCTATTGATCGGTGCGGAACATTTTTATCAATTTTTCTATGAACGTGAAATGAAGCGAGTCTCTCTGGGTCCAGGACTTCCCAATTTGGTACAGACAGTCTTTGGTTGGGTAGTTTCAGGAAGGTATTCAGCACGAGGTAATCAACCGATCAACTGTTGTCTAGCAACATCGCCGGATAATTTAGAAATCGCACTGGAAAGATTTTGGAAAGTGGAGAGTACGGAAGATCAACCCTTGTGGTCCAAACAGGAACAAGATTGCGAGACACATTTCTTGGAAACTCATAGCCGTTTGGAGGACGGTAGATACGTTGTTCGTTTACCAAAGCACGTCAATTTCAACCGAATGATTGGGGAATCGAGGAAAATGGCGTTGGAGCGATTTCTGAAAATGGAAAAACGATTGGAACGAGATGCGGAAATGAAAATTCAATATCATGCCTTCATGCAGGAGTATGCTAACCTTGGGCACATGAAGAAGGTAACAAATGAAGACACACTGAGGGAGAATGCAAGTTCTGGAGCGCAGAAGGTGCTATACCTGCCTCACCATGCGGTGTTGAAGGCATCAAGCAGCACGACCAAAGTGCGCGTTGTGTTCGACGGATCAGCGCGCACAAACAGCGGATACTCTTTGAACGATGCTTTATTGAAAGGACCGATAATCCAGGACGAGCTTTTGAGTCTTCTACTGCGTTTCCGTAAGCATGAAATCGCATTGGTAGGAGACGTGGAAAAAATGTACAGGCAAGTTCGCGTACATCAGGATGATACAAGCCTTCAACGAATCCTTTGGAGATTTTCGGCCGATGAACCTATTTGCGAATACGAATTGCTTACAGTCACCTACGGATTAACACCATCATCATTTCTTTCCATTCGAGCGTTGCATCAGTTAGCAGTAGACGAGGGGGCTGAATTTCCTGTTGCTAGTGCGGCTTTGATCCATGATTTTTATGTAGACGACTACATCGGCGGGGCATCCAGTGTTGCCAATGCAACTCAATTGCGGGAAGATTTGACGAAATTGATGTCCAAAGGCGGTTTTGTACTGAGGAAATGGTGCTCGAATTGTCCGGAGGTACTGAAGGACGTCCCTGCAGATCAGCTAGGAACGCATCTGTCGATTACATTCGATTTGAATCCAGATGAGGAGGTGAAAACATTAGGAATAACATGGGAGCCAAGATCTGATCAATTGAGATTCAACATGGAGGTTGCAGTCGACAGCGTAGCGTGGACAAGGAGACGAATTCTTTCGTGCATTGCGAAGCTATTTGATCCTCTAGGATTAATATCGCCAATAGTCGTTTATGCGAAGATAATTATGCAGCAGCTTGCTTTATTGCAAACTAGTTGGGATTCTCCTGTTCCAATGGAATTAGAGAAAAGGTGGACGGCTTTCTACAACGAATTAAACAATTTGTCGAAACTACGAGTTCAGCGGTTTGCCTTCATATCTTATTGGAACGATGTTCAGATCCACTGTTTTGCAGATGCATCAGAATCAGCTTATGGAGCCTGTTTGTACGTTCGTACAATGGATGCCACTGGAAATATACATATCGAAATGCTGTCTTCGAAATCCCGTGTAGCTCCATTAAAAAGGCTTACTCTACCACGTTTGGAGTTGTGTGCTGCTAAGGAGGCAGCTACTCTATACTCTAAGGTCATTAAGGCAATCGACCTGGGCCAAGTTCGCTCCACATTTTGGTCTGACTCAACAATTGTGCTTCACTGGCTTCAAGCTCCTCCAAATACTTGGAAGACCTTTGTTGCCAATCGAGTCTCGACCATTCAAACTATAACACAAGGTCATCGTTGGCGACACATAGCTGGAAAGGAAAACCCTGCTGACTTGGTATCCCGAGGATTGACCGTCAACGATTTTCTTCAGAACCTGTTGTGGAAAAATGGACCATCTTGGCTACGAAACCCAGAGGATTCCTGGCCATCTCAAACTCTGGAGATCAGTTGCACGGATGTCGATATGGAGACTAGAAAGTTAGTAACACACATTACAACTACGTCAACGGAACTCAACGAAATCTTCACGATCCGGTCAAAATTGGAGGCACTTCTACGTATTGTCGCTTACTGCATTCGATTTGGTCGCAATTGCCGTGCTCCTGATCAAAGAAATCGCTCTCCGTGTTTGACTGTAGAAGAGATTTCTGCTGCTAAATTAGCCTTGGTCAAACTAGCCCAAGCTGAGAGTTTTGAAATCGAGCTTGAACATTTGGAGAAACATCGGAATGTCAATCGCAAGTCTTCACTTAGGCGTCTCTCACCTTTTCTCGACAAAGCCAGGGTGATTAGAGTTGGAGGACGTTTACGTCATGCAAATCAGGAATATAGCATGAAGCATCCTGCAGTTCTTCCAAGCATGCATCCCTTAACAAAGTTGCTCGTCGACTATTATCATCGGCAAACAATTCATGGAGGACGCCAGTTAACACTCTCCACAATGAGGCAAGAATTCTGGCCTATTCATGGAAAACGCGTAGTCGACTGCGTTCTACGAAAGTGCTACCGCTGCTTCCGCATAAACCCCACACCGGTACAACAACCAACAGGCCAGCTTCCGGGCACGCGAGTCCGTCCAAGCAGGCCTTTCTCCATTACAGGAGTGGACTATTGCGGTCCATTTTATTTGAAACCACCGCACCGTCGTGCAGCAGCGCCTAAATCATACATTTCGGTGTTCATATGCTTTTCAACCAAAGCCATACATTTGGAGATCGTGAGCGATTTGTCCACAGCCGGCTTTCTTTCAGCCCTTCGTCGATTCTCAGGACACCATGGCATTCCAACTGAAATTCATTCAGATAACGCCAAAAATTTCGCCGGTGCCAAGAACGAATTGCACGATTTGTATCATACCCTGAATGATAAGTCCAGTCAAGAACGTATCGGCAACGAACTGTCCCTGCAAGGCATCACGTGGAAATTTATACCCCCTAGAGCACCGAATTTCGGGGGTCTTTGGGAGGCAGCCGTCCGTTCTGTGAAAACCGCTCTTAAGAAGGAAATTGGAACCCGTCAGCTTAATTATGAAGATTTCTCCACGCTACTTGTCCAAATAGCCGCAGCACTAAACTCGAGACCATTAGCCCCACTTTCTGATGATCCAACAGATCTAAACGCGCTCACACCAGCGCATTTCTTAATTGGCACACCGATGAATGCTATACCCGAGCGCAATCTAATCACTACCCCAGCCAACCGCTTAGACCACCATCAACAACAGCAGCAAATGTTCCAAAAATATTGGGATCGTTGGAGCAGAGATTATTTGACCGAGCTACAAACGTCCAGCAAATATATACAACCCAGCCCAATACGCATCGGCACTTTAGTAGTATTACGTGAAGACAACATGCCACCGTTGTGTTGGCCTTTAGCAAGAATCACTGATGTCCATCCCAGCGCAGAAGGAGTCGTTCGTGTAGTGACCGTCAAGACTGCTAGTGGAGTATACAAGCGGCCCGTTTGCAGAATATGTCCACTACCATCAGAGACCGTCATCGAAGAGGGATCCTCAAATAGTTTATAAGCACAATTATATGTTAGCTGTAAGTTCATGTGTATTTATAATAGGTAACATTGATAGCTTTGTGAAATAGGCGTTGAAACTAGTTCAAAGGGGCCGGTATGTTTCTCCCTGATATATGAAGCTTAAAAAACTAAATTTATCTTCTAAACTTTAAACACTTAATCCATACAAAACTGTTATACACAACACTAAAACAAAATAGACACCCCTAAACGTTGTACTGCACATACATTGATAACACATAGTGATAACACGAAGTTGACCGAATCACGATTATATATATACCTAGCAATAGACAGGAGAACAAAATTATAAACCTACCGGCCAGTCAGTAGCCACTCGATAGCCCTCAATAAAGGTCGTACCAACCACGCGCGCGCGTTATCATAAAACTTAAAGTAATATAAAGTGCAATTATATCTACCACCAAATTCGCTGTTCTCAATAAAGTGTATGCATATAAGTTTGTTCTGCTAATGTAAATCGTATCTAGTTTGCATAACTGAAGGAAGAAAGGACTGTTAAAAAGGATATGTGGGTGATGTATGGTGGATTAGTGTATTAAAAGGAAGGATTAGTGGATTGGTGAATTGGAAGGAATTGAAGTGGACGGGAAAGAAAGGATACGGCAAGGATCTGCATATTCGGATACGCCAACTAACTCGAAGGTCAGTTTTGCTCAACCCAACGAATCAAGCCGGAACACCTACTACAGTCGACTCTCTACATCTCGATGTTCTATATCTCGATATCTGTCCCTATGTCGATGGTTTCCTCAGTCCCTTCAATCTACATACATTTTAACTTTCTACATCTCGATAACCTCCCTATCTCGATATCTCTCTATCTCGATGTGTTCTGATAATACTTTGTTCAGGATTCACTCTCCCTATGTCGATTTATTTAAATATGTAGGTCACTAGACCATCTTTGGACAATAACAAACCCATCAAAAATAGGAAATAACATTTGTTTTGTTGTTGTTTTTCGTAGCAACGAGCTTTTTTGGGTTTAGTACACATTTCAATTTTCCTTCCATACCTCGATCTCTCCCTATCTCGGTGGTCCCTTCAATATCGAGATGTGGTGAGGCGACTGTATTCCATCTAGGATTCCAAATCGGATAAATTAATTCAGTTCCTAACTAAAAGCTTATCCTCAACGCTTTGACTGTCAATAGTCTCCACAATATGAACTCTGAAGGTTTTAACTTTGTTCAATCCTACATCTGTTTATATTAGAACTCAATCCTAATTGCCCCGAAACCGCTTTCAACACATAACTGCCCCGAGCACAGCCACTACATGCGACCCACAGGACCCCAATCGAGGACGGCCTACACTATACCGTTGTGAGCTTACACCCTCTCCTGGGCTGTGCGACGCTGAAAACATGCTCCTAACGTTTGATGCCTAAAAAATAAAAATAATTAAACTAATTACACTTTTGATCGAACCCGGCTGACATTCGCGTTAAACAATGTGTTCCATGAGTGCTGATCACTCGCCCATAACGCCCCGAATCGGCGAATAAAATGCAGTTTAACGCAGAGTTTAAACACCGACGAACCGACGTGTCACTGGCGCTCTCTGATTGTCTCACACTTTTTAACGGTCATTCGCTTTTGCGGGCGATCGCTCCTGTCAAATGAGCTAAGACACAACTCCGCTGCAATGTTAATACACGTAGGTTGCTGGCTGAGCTATGAAAACTTCGCGAGCCATTATGGGGGTGGCGGTAGTGTTCGATGATTTTTCATCATGGCGTCGTGGGCAGCAAATTTGAATTATTTTCTATGAAGTGACACGTCGGTTCGTCGGTGGTTTAAACCCTCTCTTGCGCTAAGTAATGCTGAAAACCTAACTTCTAGGAATTTGATTCGTAGAAACAAATTATACTGAAATTGGTGCGTGGCAAAATAAGTTATACTATTAGCTAATTTAGTTAAACCCTGACTACCCCACATTATCCAGTTTTCCGCGAGCGGTAATGGCCGCCAGCTTGCCTGCGGGTCAGTCTCTGATTTGACGTTTCTGGAGGTCAACTGCACCCACCGCTCCGAGCATTTTGACCAATGTTGCATATAAGAAGGTGCTGATTCAGTGAATTCAAGCCTTCTTATATATCACATTGATCAAAATGCTCGAATGGTGGGTGCAGTTGACCTCCAGAAATGTCAAATCAGAGACTAACCCGCAGGCAAGCTGGCGGCCATTACCGCTCGCGGAAAACTGGATACTGGCCCGTTTGGAGTCATCCGGTGGCACTTGGTCTTAGCATTCGTTTTCTTTTTAAATTCTATAACAATTGACCACGCTTACCCCCATATTAGTAATATGTAGAACGAATGCTTGACTATTACTATACTAAGTATATTTTCCCGTAACACGGTAGATCACTTTGACGTAGTGTGTTGCGGTGTAAGATCTACCAAACAGAGCCCTAGCTTGATCCATTTTCTAGCTAGGGCAATGAGTTGTGGTAATTAAGGATTCATCGTATTTAGTCCCCGCTACCAACAGCAGTCTCAGAAATAAAACATAATTAATGTTACCTTGCAGACAGTGGAAAGACTCGAATTCCTCTCGTTTGAGGCTAAACTGTATGCAGCGGAAACAACTTTTCAAGCAATTAGTTAAAAACCTCGGTACCCGTCCCTAGGCTGAACTGACTGCTGGAAAAATCGAGTTAGGGGTTTAAATACGTACTAACTCTTCTTGAACTGGTGAACAATGGTAGTGAGAGGAACACACGGAAGTTCTTATTACTGAACAAATTCTCTTGCTTGAAATGGTCTTGTAGACAGAGCTAAATCCCGGGTTTGTAGCTTTACTGGTGATATTCTAGAAGCAAGACAAGGATGTGGCTAGGGCTCCGATGCATGGCCAAAAACAGTATTACTGTTCTGTTTTCTCAAGACAGGATTGATTTCCTATTGATAAGGGGCGCCTTCAATGGGATTGCTCTCTGTGAAGGGTCTAAATAGCGGGACCTTGTCATGGTGCACTTGAGAAAACAAAACAACAACTGTATCGAAACCGATACTGCATTGCTTATCAATAGTAATGGAGTAATTCGACATGCACTTAAACACTAAGGATACGGGTAACGCTACAATAGATCTAATAACTGGTCGCAGTGGAACACCCGAACAGGAAAAAAAAAAAAGTATATTAAAAGACCGGAAGTAGAATTTGGGCCAGCCACCACCATCATTTCTTCGCAACTAATTATCAGCACTTACTAGGTTTTCAATACTATCTAAATAGTATTAGAATTAAATACTGCGAACTGGTTGATAACAATTTACCAAATTCGCTTCTAGGCTTCGCTTAGCTTTCAAATTGCACGTTAAAGTATGTCTGCATTGAACTAAACACTCTGTCCAAATGGCGCAATAATCCGATACAGGATTCTATTGTACCCCTATAGGTATGTATAGAATTTCCAATCATTGTTTGGATTAATGAAAACCTACTCGGGTGATTTCCAGGTAGGTACAAAAGACCCCCACTTAAAATTTAGATAATACATTCGATTACTCAGTGCAAACCATATTGCTAGAGCCCCATCGGATGAACATAACATCGGTTGCCGTCGTTTGGTAGAGTAGAAGGAGTGAACAACTTATATGAGTGGAGCTCAATACATCTTCGCGAAATTACACCGTCAGCGTTACCCTAGTATCCGATAGGTGGCAGCACAAGTTTGCCGAAAGCTCATGTTGTATATTTTTGAACGGACATGTGAGCAAATATAGGGTAGTAAAATTAATCGTTACAACATAACGCTTTTGTTGGTACGGTATTCAGGAAGATACGTTATAGCCTATACAAATTTTAGAACTCTTTCATACAGAAATCATTACGAGAAGTTACGGGATGGGGGTTGATAGTAGTCAATTTTGACGTTATGCCTTTTGTGAATGAAGCCAAAGCCTATTGAACAAAGACCAGTAGTAGTGCCAATCTGGAGATAGTTATTAGTACAATGGATGACTGCTTTTATAGTATGTATTTGTATTGGATTTCGGATGAATGAAATAAAAACTAGAATATACTTCTTTAAAGGTTATAAGCTTTCTATATGTAGTTTTTATTTGATTGTGTTGTAATTATAGGAAGGCATACATATAAAATGAGAAATCTAAACTATTTCTTGTGTACAATTGCTATAACGAAAACATTTGCGCTTCTGGTGTGGAATTAAAATTCAAAGAAAAGTCGTCACCAAATGTGTTTGTTCTAGCATTGTTACTAGCAGATATACTCAAAAATCAACTGGGGTCATATTTCTGATTCGTGGAGTTTTAAACTTAGGCTATTAATTATTTATGCATCGCACAGCGTAAAGAATATTGGTGTAACCGGTCAACGTATTATAAACTCTTTCTCTTTTCTTTGCCTCGCTTCATACCGTCTATCTATTTGACTCATCTAAAAACAATGTTTAGGTAAAAGTATGACATTTACCCACATGCCCTTATAAAAACTTTCTTTCTCTGCACCTGTGGAACCTTTCCAATCCATTTGCACTATGTTGTATAGCTAAATAAAACTGTTTTGAACAGCATTGCTTTACTCTTATCTCTTTCAAACTGACTCTTTCTGAACATACTGTTCGTCTTTTGACTGGCATTCATCACTTTCTTCTACAAATATCTCATTTCCAAATTTAGGTAACACTTGCACGTTCCTGCTTCTTCGCCACCTATGCTATGTGTGTATGAATGTGTCTGTTTATGTGATTATGTTGGTTTGCTTGTGTTGTGTGTATGCATCGTGTCCTTGAATGTGTTCTGTGCAGATTACCTTTCGTGAAGGTCTTCCCCCAAATCGTTACTTATTGTATAAATTTTCACTAAAAAATGCTGTTTGGGATTTTTGCTCAACGAAATGTGCCGAAAAATCTTAGATCTCTTTCAGAAGCAATGATAAAATCGTAAAACAAGAATAGAGGAGATTTTTAGCAATAGATTTTAAAATTGGACCAGATTTTGGAATGCTGAAGCTACAGAAAAAAATAAGTTCTAAGAATCTTCGACCTAAATCCATACGCTGATGAGAAAGATCCCAATTTGTATTAACCCTTCTGTATTTTTGAGAATCTGCTTTCAATCCTTCACCAGGGGTCAGGATATTTCACTGTATGTAAAAGGAATAAGGCATTTCATGAGACAGATCGAATCAGCTGTTTTTCTCGTCTGTATTTAGTCTGACTATAATTATTATTAGTGGTTGCTCGATTGTTTGGTGAGTTCGAGCTGAAAATTTCGATAGGTCCTATCTTTAATTCTACCGTACATGTTTTACTTTCGGTTACCAGGGCTTTAAAACAAAAAAAAAACATACGATTTTTAAAACGTGTAGTAAGATTACCTATTCATACAATTGCATTCAAAGGGTCTGTCTCATATAGAGAATTGAACTGAAATTTAACTTAAAAGTGACATTTTAATAATTATCGAATAACCCTGCTCGCAGAGCAAGATTACTTTTGATAGATATTGAATTATTTTAGGGGGAAAGACGGCTTTGGCAGGTTTTGTTCTATTTTATGAAATTTGGCCACAATATTCTTTGATATGCAAAAAAATGCTTAGGCCAAATTTGAGCCTAGTCAGTCATAAAAAAACCCCTGCCAATAATAGAACAAAACCTGCCAAAGCCGTCATTCCCCCTACATCGATGTCAGGTCAAGGATGAGGAATATTATTTTTTTAAATTGAATTTGCCTAATTTTTTTAAATTCGGACCTAACGGAATGTTCATGCAGAATCATACCACAACAAAACATTAGAAGTAAATACTCGGGCTACCGCGAAACGTCTCATAAATACCTTGTTATTTTTCTTCGTGTTCATTCTGATGTAATTTTGCCAAAATGGGTAAACATATAGCTTTTGATTGCCACTACTGATGGAGCCTTATTATTGTTGGACTTTTCGTTATAACATCTTGTCTGTGATTAATGTTTAAGCATTTTAGTCTCTACCAGCATCCGATAGTGACAAAATATGATTGTAATCATAATCAATTGTTGAGAGTCCTAAGTCTTATACGTATATGTTTTCTTCTTATCATTTTAGTGGTTGGGTGATCCCGATCGGAGATAGCCTTCTTCACTGAATGTTTCTCATAGAAATAAAACGAATTTCTCGATTCGATTGATCACCCCACAGCACGATTTCTACTCACTAGGTGTTAGTAAAAAAAAGTAAACCTAAACCTGAATTTGAAGATCAAATAAAACCTATTCTTCGCATTGTTCGAGGAAAAAAAACATATGTAAGAGTCATATCGACCATCAATGATTTTGTTGTCTTACCATGCACGGTGTTGTAAAAGTTTTACTTGACGGAAAGCTTACAATCTAACAGCTCGGTTAGAAATCACATATGGAAGACTTTTAGTATGGATTCGTGTAGATACGACTGCCCCCAATAAATGATATAGCACCGTGCAGGTATTATTTGTCAGTTCCTTAGCAACAATGAATAGTATTATAGCGAAATCTCTACCTCTCAGTCGAATATCTTACGAATAACGAGACGAATCACCAAGCCAGTTATGTTGTGCCAATAGTGGTATCAAACGAGAGTTAAAAAGTTTTCAAGAATGAGCCCATGCGAATGTTGTCTTTCAAAACGCTGTGTCGGAAAAAGGCTCGCAACGGTTCCGTCTGTAATAAATGCATTTTTGTTGAATATTTTATATGTAAAAATTTAAATAACAAGTTGTAAGGTTAGGCAAAACATTAATATTTTGGTGAATTGAAAAAAAAAGTCCATTTGTTTTTGGAAATATCAAATGTGTTAACAGCAGCCATTATCAGGGAGACCTCAAGCTTTGTAAATCCAAGTTGTTTTAAAATTGATTTATTGGTTTTGTTCTGTTGTTTTTAAACTATTTTCTTTAATTTCACATTAGCAATATTACGTTGGATATGATGTTCCGAGAAAGGCGATTATTTGTTTATATTTGCTGCTTTTAAAATGTAGAGCCTGTCTTGGTGATTCGATCTATGCTAATTGCTGTGCCTTGCCATATCAATATGTAAAACTATACTGCTATTGGAGCGAATACGGTGAACAAGATCATTCCTTCTCCGTTTTAATATTCCTACGAATTCTCGTATTGAGTGTTACTTGGTTTTTCATTCTTTTGAAGACTAGCACAAATAGGAGCAAATAGGTTCATGATCATTTTTTATATTCACTGAGAAAATGGCAAACATTTCATTTTTCCTTGTTTGAAAAAAAGAATTACAAAATCAAGCTATACACACAAGTAGGGCAAAACGGAGATATTCGTTTTTATTGAGTGTGTGATGGTGAGATCTTAAATGCACATACGTCGTAGTAAATTCTCACGGAGATCGTAACCCTAAAGGCGATTATTGGCTCGTTGACTATGACAAACAGAGTAATAATTGGAATACAAAAGCTAACTAATGTCTAATAGTTTCATGCTGTCCGCTGTTTTCCTTTTCTGAGATTAGACTTTCCATTGTGTTGTTACGTTCGCAACTATGCAATTTTCTTCTCTATGTTCGATGAATTAGGAACTGTAGCCCGAACTTTGATATTTCATTACGAGTTAGTAATGCATGTGATTAATATAAGTTTTAGATAAGGGCGAAACCAACATGACGCTACTGCATTTTTTGTTTGGTGTCGCTTTGCATGATTTTTCGTTACGACAAATCACAAATCATATCTCTAAATTCATCATGGCAAAACAAATACTAGATTAGATTCGGGGCGCTATGTGCTTTGCTTGGGTTCTGTTGTTGCTACAGTGTCTAATTGTATGCGCTTATGTGCTAGAAGTGATCATACATTTTTATACTTTTCCATATTTTGCTTTTGTTTAATGGATTTTGTTACACTGGTTATGTGTCGTCTGTCGCAATTCTTGTTTTTAAACTTTACTTTTGAAATGTAATTCTTGTATTCTAATACTTCTAGTGCTATATTACTACATAATATACAACTACAATGTTGATCATTCGCTGAATTATTTATGTCAAAAAGAAATGTTATTCAAGAGGAGAACAATAATTTGTCAGAAATTAACTTTGTTGGCCCCAAGACGTAAAATATTGATATTTTCGTGCTTCTTAATGTCAAAAATTCATCAAAAAATTAGATCAATCATGACAGAAGCCCAAAATCGCTGCCACAATAGCCGTCCTAGGCATAGCCCTCACCTCGTGTTTTTGACGGTGGTCAACGCATCTCTAAAATTCATCTTTTCCGTGTCAGCTACAACGAAGCAAAGTGAATAATTTGTGCTTTTCCTGCGTCTAAAGGTGGAGCCGTTTTAATTTTGAATGAAGTGAGAATTTTTGATAGTTACATAGTCGTCTCATATGAAAATAATCTAAATTGACAATTCTCGAGTCATTCGAGACGCAGAATAAGCACAACTGATTTTTGCAGTTATATCGCTTATCGCTTGCCTTCCGAGCTGTGTGTCCCTGAAATCATGAAGTTTTCAAATTGGATTCTAACGCCGCCAATAATGGCACGTCATAATTTGTTTGAGGATTACCTTCTCAGTTCTCATATTGATCTTCGTCGTCAGTGGATCCAAATGCCGATAGAAAAGCAATAAAAATCGAAAAGTTAAAGTGTCTGCACGAGTTTTTTTTGTGTGTATGTGTGTGTGTATCTTCAATCTAACCCCCACTGTCCGGCAGTGGTATTATGGAAGAAAGCTGTCTGTAATAAAGTCAGCTTTAGCCCGGGAGTTAGAAGGTGTTAGCTCTATTGCAGCTCCAGCGACCCATTTCAGACTGCCTGGTAACTCACGTCCAGTCCGAGGTCACTTTCACTTGCAATAAGCCCCGCCTGTTAATGCTACCATTATCAATTGGATAATGGAGCCATAAACAAACTTCCGGATTTTTAAATCCAGCTCGTAGGGGCAGTAGGGGCAATATGAACATACGGGGCAATATGAGCCACCCTCATTTTGAGCTTATTGACAAGTTTTATCATGTAAAAGTTATATGATCTTTAAGAGGATGCTCCACATATGCATCAACGTGAAAACCGCATTAAAAATCAATTCAAACATGAAAATATACTTGAAAATGTAAATTTTCACTGCATAGGCAAAATTATTATAAGATTTCAAGTTTATAAATAAGGTTTTGACCCAAAACTAATTAAAATACAGGTCAAAAATACACCACAATCAAAAGATATATTAAAATTGAATATTGTGCACACATGTTTAAATTGATACAAATCTGAATTTATCATAAAACTTTTTTTTCCCAAAACCAGTCTCTATGGGGCAATATGGGCATACCTGCATAGAACAAGATATCTGGCCTTAAAATGCGAACAAGTTCAAATTTCAGTATTCAAATACAAGAATATTATCATATATGTAAGATTCATTACGGAAAAATTACAACAGAGCATTACTGCGATAGAAACAGAACAAAAGGCCATTGACCAATTGAAATGTGGCTGTTCAAACGGTGAAGAGTGGCAAATCAGTTCAGTCCGCTGTTGTGCAGTTTTATCATTTTATTTGGTATGGAATACTCACAACTGTTGTAGGAGTATCATATTCTTCCATATTACGATACTTCTTTCGCCTAAATAAAGGTTTTGGAAGGGTGGCCCGTACTGCCCCAAATGGTGGCTCATATTGCCCCGTATAGTCGGGAACACACATTGAAATCAATACATTTTCAAAAGTGCATTCCAACAATTTTCAAACGCATTTTTCGTCATTCATCGACGTAATATGAAAGGTAACATTCTCTAGTATAAGTCAACTACATTTGAACGATGCTTTTTTGAGCTTTTCAGCGCTTTTCGAAACGATTTCCTTAGGTGGCCCATATTGCCCCGATCACCCCTATTTAGTTTTGGAATCATATAAAATACATATTGAAACAATCTCACCAAATTGATCCAATTCCAGTTAAATGAACTGAAGAAACGATGATCACTTCTAGTGTCCACAAACAATTCACTTCAATCTTCCAGATCTATTCTGAGCAATTGGTCCATGTATTTCTGATATTATCACACAGCCACACATATTTTACCAAGGAAATTCCCGTATACAAACTCCCCAAACGAGTACGCGCACTCAATTAGGAAATACACTTCATTAAAGGTTACCAAACGCGTAAGTTTTAAATTTCAGATCACATAAACTTTTTTCTTCTAGTACATATGCAAAAACATATGTAGTACATATGCAAAACATCAGCCAAATCTATTTGTTGCGAGAACGAACAAAAACGTGACAGAAAATTCAAAAGCAACCATCCGCGCGCATGGCTTGCTGCGATCTCCTCTCTGCACGAGTTTTTTTTGTGCATCGAAATAGATTATTCATTACTCAAAACAACTATGATATCAGCAGGTATTCCCGGCAGACTATTGTGTTAGCAGCATGGTCAAACTATAAAGAGATACCAAATATTGCTTTTTGTTGTTGGAACAATTTGGTGATGCAAAATCTGATGGTGTTCTACTACAGCGCTACCATGTGAAGGAAAAGTGTAAATTCATTGTTCATTCTTTTGATAACTACATGATGGACTGTGGAATAGTTATCCAGGTAAAGAAACATGTTAGAACAGTCGACATTCGATCTATGGGGTTCATATAAAAACGATGCTCCACGACTTCTCAACACAAGAGGCTATAATCAATGTAATCGTAATTCAATCGTATTCAAAATAGTTTAGACGATCAACAGCATTCCGCTAGCATTCAACCCAGTTCATTATTTTCTCCTCTTCAATAAACATGACAGTATAGCAACAATATTGCTCATTTTAACAAAGTAACTTATTCAAATGATACAGCGATTTTCTTAAATGTGCTTCGTTCTTTCGTTAACCTCTCTTCTCTACGAGATTAAACTTTCCTCGTCCTTAGCAGTATGCAGTCGAGAGAAACCCTGCTCATGTCCTGGAAAAAATATCACATCAGGATGTTCAACGCGACTTCGAAAACTTTCAATCTTCGTTGTCGCAATCCTTTAACCTTTTGGCTTGGTATCCTCTCGCCAATTCTACGACCTCTCAGTATTATAACTAGCCTGCTCTTAGCGCATATATCATCTAAATCATCATCCTCCAATATTTTGATTTTCTCCTAACATGGTGTTGTCAAACAAAACGAAACAAAGGCATGGTACGCTCGCAACGGTCACACTCGTGCCAATATAAGTAACATGCTTATCAACAATCAAATTTCCATCTTATTTTCCTTACGTCCCTATAGTCAACTCCAACAGCAACACCAACACCGAACCGCCGGGTTGGGCCAATCTTTTGATCCGAAAACTTATAGGAGAAAGTTTCTCGTTAATATTATTATAGATTTCTTATAAAAGTAGAACTGTTTCACATTCATTGCCGTTTTTTTTTTTCATATCAGTAATACTCTCTGAGTATTCTTATTGTAGTGTAGTGCCATATTTCATACCTTGCATTTGGCTGTCGTATCTAGTTTTGATTAAAGTTACTGTTTGCTGCTTTCTCACAAGCCTTTCTTTTAGAGGTTGAAACTGCGATTTTTTCGATCTAGTTTATCAGGGTTGTTATAGGAAGTAGGATTTTGTAGATTCACATTTTTTTGTGCTGAGACTTTTACAATAGGTGCCGCTCTCACCAAGGAAAAAAATAACTAGAAATAAATCTGGCTATTCTGTGCCATATAAAAAGTGATGTCCTTCATTTCTCTGGCAATTTTAACAGGCTATATCAAGTCTAGTTAAGCCGATTTATTTCAAAGTGTAATGTGAGGCCGGAATAATACTTTTTTCTTTTGGCTCCTCTCTCGATTTTATATGATCAAATTTTATAATTTTAGGGAAGGAACTCAAAGTTAAATTGAAAAAATAATTCAAAAAATTGACTTCTCCAGAAAATTATTTTAAAAAAACTGATTTTTTTTATTGTTTTATTATATATTCTTTTTTTATTTGTATCAGGCAAAGGTTATATCATTCAGCAGCAAATTTAGTCAAGATTAAGATACCTCATTCACAATAAGTAATTGTATTAACAGAAAATTATAATTTATTCATTTCTTGAAAATGGTTTAACTGATCAATGATATTCCGGCAATCAAATAATGATTATTTAAATATTTTTCCTAATTTTAATTCTTCTAATATGAAATGAACTGACTTGAGAACGTAACTTAATAGACAGGCCAGATAAAATTATGAATGAAGATATTTGAAAACATATATTTCACTGGTTGCGGAGTTTAAGCACTAGTAGCAATAAGAAGATGGAGGAAGCCCTAATCAGACTAAAAGTGGATCGGACTAGTCATCAACACGTCGAAGACGGCTTACATGATAGGAAGAGGCTCAAAATAGAATAATGTGGGCCACCCAGCACGAGCTTGTAACGCTGGTGAAGAAATTGAGGTGGTTACAGAATTCATGTATTCGGGCTCACTGGTTACCTCCGAGTAACGATACCAGCAGAGAAATTCGGAGACGCATCATGGCACGAAATCGGACGTACTTTGACTCCGCAAAACGCTCCGATCGAATAGAGTTCGTCGCCGTAACAATAACTGACTATTTACAAATCGCTCATTAGACCGATAGACCTCTACGGACACTAGCCTGGACAATGCTCATGGAGGACCAACGAGCACTTGGAGTTTCCGAAAAGAAAGTGCTGCGTACCATCTATGGTGGGGTGCTGATGGCGGACAGTACGTGGAGGAGGCGAATGAACCACGAATTGCATCAGCTTTTGGGTGCTGTGTATGTGGTATGCGTGTGTGTGTATGTGTACAAATTTTGTAGACATACCTACTTTTTGGAACTTAGTATTATCCGTTTTACTCGCAACAATTTACATTCGACGGGAAAAGGGCTCCCATTGTTGTTTGCTATTGAATTATGACAGGTGAGGAGACATTCCACTAAAAGAGCTTAATAATTTTCGTGTACTTCTCACAGAAATGATTATTTTGCTTGAAAATTCCTGTTTTCAAACGTGAATATGGGAGCGATTGTATTTAAAAAATGGAACAACTGTCCTAACTTAGTTTAAAAATGTTGAACCGATTTCCTAAATAATGTGATTGGCTTTTAGTTAAAGAATAAAAACTTCAAAAAAGCGCATTATATTCAAAAACAAAATAAATTTGTTCGAGCTGATATAATCGATTTCTATCCTGGAGCGAAGCTTCTGGTGCAGCTCCTGTGAAAATCGCCCTAAATCCATACCTGCTTATAACAACCCTGGTATGCACTATTAATCAGCAGAGTCTTCAGCAGCGGACTCTGACGGGGAAGGACTGTTTGCTGCTGTTGTCGTTACAGTTATGGCAGTCTGTTCTGGAGATCCGCCACACGGTGAGGATCCCCGGCTCTCGTTCCATTATGTACTGTGATTGTTGTTAAACGTAGGGATGTGGAATAGGGGCGATAAGATCTTGTGCGGAATATTCTGGAGGTGAGGAATATGTGGGTGATGGAAGTTCACTTGATGATGAAGATCCGTTGGACCGTGGTCCTGGTGGGGAAGGTGTGAGGATATTAGGTGGTGTGAGAGCTGTTGCTGGAGGTGAATCGGTAAATTGTGCTGCTGCTGGAGAGACAGGTGCTGTTGGTGTGAAACTGGAGAATGCTGCTGTTGGTGAATATTAGATTGTTGTTGTGCTTGCTGCTGCTGTTGTTGTTGTTGCTGTTGGTGCTGGCTGGCAACTTCTGGAGGAGTATGTTGTTGTTGAGGATGTTGAAGATGACCAGCTGCGGGGTGGTGGATGTGGCTTGTGGTCAATGTATGTCCATTGCCCATCGTCGATGCGGATGAGATCACCGAAGTCAGAATTGCGGACGGTATGTGCATCGGGGTCTGGGATTGACTGTGAGGTATGGTGATGTGCTGGGCTATTCCAGAGTTGGAGCTTCCATCCATATCTATTTCACTCTTTATGTTGATGTGTTCCAGCTTAAGGCCATGGTTTCCATTATTGAGTTCATTGCATTGTTTGGTATGCCTTTCAAATTCGAGAATATTTTCAAACTGCATCTTGCAGGTTTGACAATTGTATAAAATCCTACGAAGAAAAAAAAATGCATTTAACATTATTGTTGTTTATGGAGATGAACAGTGTATTCTATTGCTTCCAGGACCGGATTTAGCCGGAAGGGGGCCCCGGGGCCGACGGTATGTGGGGGCCCCAAAATGTACAAAAAAGGTTGGTTTTGGTACATAAGATTTGTGGGGGCCCGGGGCCACGGCCCCCCCGGCCCCCCCATAAATCCGGCCCCGATTGCTTCTTTAATCAGTATGAACCAAACTTTGAAAGTTATCACGGTTTTTTCAATAATGTGTGTAGTTTATCATCACAATAGATTTCAAAAGAAAAAGTAATCAACGATTTATAATTTCCAGCGTATTTTATATTAACATTTTTGATTGAATAAATAGAAATTAATTCCGAACATCTGTTGACTTCTTTTCCCCTTGTCTATTAATATCGTCACGCTTTCAATAGTAGTAAAAGTAACATCCTAGAATACTCACACCATGACTTGGCCATTCTGCTGCTGCTGCTTCATGGACTGTTTCTGATGAACCAAAAGATGCTTCTTCAAATTAGAATATTGCGAGTACGATTTGGAGCACAGTGGACATGTGTGCGGACGAATTCCGAGATGTACCATCTCGTGCTTCTTAAGATTGGCACGTTGTGAGAATGCTTTATCACAGCTCTTGCATTTGAATGGTTTTTCACCTGGAGAACAATAAGCTTTCATTAGTAAAAAATCAGAACAGCGCAATTCAAATAGATTAAGTGAAACGGATGAGCATCAAATCGTACTAGGTTTTAAACTATATCGTTTATGATTATATCTGAATCATGCTTGCTTTAAATAGTTCCATTAAAATTTCCACTTCCTGGTAGAGTAAACCGATCTGATGCTCATCAACGGTAACAGACACTACGGGATAACACAGAATAGAGGAATGTTAATGGAAATACACAATTAGATATACCGAACAGAAAAACTAATGAGTGCTGAAGAATGTTAAAACTTTTTAAACGACAAGAAAAACAATGGGTAAAGTAAAAAAAGACTTGCATAGTTATTTACCGGTGTGCAGCATTTGGTGCTTGACCATATTAGCCTGCTGGGCAAAAGCCTTGTCACAAGTGGGACATTTGTACGGTTTAATTCCTACACATGCGCGAACCGCGTCAACCGAAAATTAGGATAAAGAAATGCAATTAAGAAACAGCCTCGCAGTTAGGCGTCGGGGACAAATCTATTACCGCTGTGCAACATCTGATGTTTGACCATATTGGCTTGCTGTGCGAATGCTTTGCCGCACACTGAGCATTTGTAGGGTTTCACTCCTAAGCAGAAGAAGGAATATATTGTGAGAATTTTAGTGTTTGTTTGATTCGGACTCATATTATGTTCAATTACCAGTGTGAAGCATCTGATGCTTGACCATGTTCGCCTGTTGTGCGAAGGCTTTACCACACGTACTACATTTGTATGGTTTAATACCTGGGAAACGCAAGAAATGAGAGCCCTAGTTTAGCAAAGTTGATATGATGCTTATTCGTTTCTATCTTCACTAGCTAATTATGCGTTAGAATATGACTGAATAGGTCTAATTACCAGTGTGAAGCATTTGATGCTTGACCATGTTGGCTTGCTGGGCGAATGCTTTACCGCACGTGCTACACTTGTATGGTTTCAGCCCTGTCAAGATGATTTAAAGAGAAAAAAATGTGTTTATGCTAGTTCTTTTTCATGTCATTTTGTCATGTTACGTAATTTCTTATTTATAACCCTAACTAAATTATAGGTTCCATTATTTTAACTAAGTGCAATTTAATGGTGTATTGTCGTTTAATATATAATACTGAAACCAGTGTTATATTGAGGAGCAATTTTGAGTTTTTAATAGCGGTATATAATATTACTTATCGAAATATTCTCACTGAGTATTACTTAGCCATCCTTTTGAACATACAAAATATGATAAATGAGACTTAAGCTATCAGCATAATCTTTCATAATGACATATTTTTTAACCGTACACTTTGTAATTAAACAGGACCAATAAATGGGGCACGGTATTTGCTTTCCAACATCAATGTGCACAGTTCGAGAGCTCTAGAGCTATTTAATTACCTACTGACTTTTCATGGGAATTGTTGCAATGCATACCATTAATGTTAACAACAAACAAACAATTTCATATACAGTTTGTACTTCTTCTTATTGGCATTATATCCCCCACTGGGACATTACCCTCGCAGCTAAGCACTTCCACAGTTATTACCTGCCGAGGTTTCTAAGCCAAGTTACCATTTTTGCTATCGTATATCATGATGATACTTTTACGCCCAGCGAAGTCGAAAAAATATCCAGCCCGAAAATTTCCTAGACCGGACCGGGAATCTAGCCCAGCCACCTTGACCTTCAGCATGGTTTTGCCTTGTAGCCGCGCATCTTACCGCACGGCTAAGGAAGGCCAGTTTGTATTTTTTTTGTTGGGGCGTAGAACCACTGCGTCCATTGAGTTGAACTTTTGTGGTATACCCCTGATTACTCTTAACTATGTGTTCGCATCTTGTAGGTTGTGGTCACCATTTGTCAAGTAAACAACCTAAGACGCGTCTTTTCCCAGTCCGGTATAATTGAGTTAAAAAACCCACTACCTCTCCAGGATTTGCCACAGGATTTGCCAGGATAAAGCCACAGAAGCGGTGAACATATGACAAGCTCATCAATTTGTCTGGTATTACAAAAACAACAAAAATATCACACAGTGTTTGCTTCAACATTTGGTGAGAAGTTACGACAGTGATAAGCTGTATCATTAGTGAGATTAATGAGTAGCTACTTACGGGACAAGTGAGTACAGTGAACGCTCGCTAATTGTTTTTTCTAGTTGGAGCGCTTTTTAGTTGGGGGTTCGCTAATTGGGGCGACACCCAATTAAAAAGCAGCTAAACGTCAGAATGTGATGTCAAAAATGCGTTGACGTCTTGTTTCCGTGTTTGGCGGGATCGATATTTTCTGGCGCGTAGAATTTTTCTTAGTTCAATGCAAAAAGTAAACAACATTGACGTTTGTTAAAACGCCCCAATTAGCGAACGTCATTCGCTAGTTGGGGTGAGGTCGTGCCGCAATTAGCGAACGATCACTGTCCGTAATCTAAAAAAGTGACGTATACGCCATTTTCCAAAAATGGTGTTAACTAGTAGTACTCATCGAGCTCTTTAACAGAAAAATGACAAACATGCATGTTGTAAATTGGCGCTTACGTCACTTTCTCAGATTACGGCAGCTGTAATACTATTTTTATTCGTAGAAAGTGCAGTTATTTGAACAATGTCTATTCCTGACATGAAACCACTATCATATTGGTAAATCGTTTTGCAATTATATAGAAAGATTTGAAACACTGTGCAAGTTGAATAAGGTTGAACTTGAAGAAAAGAAGCTATGATTTATTCCTTGCAGTGGCGATGACGTCTTTAATGAAATAAAATTGCTGTTTCCGAAGAAAAATGTTGAAGAGTTAGTTTATTATGAAATAATAAAAAAAAATTCTATCATAGGCAGCCAATTCATGTTCTGTTTTTACTGAGCATTCAACTGCTTCAACTGTTGTTGATTCTGTAAGTAGTTTGTAAGTAAAAAGTAAGTATATTGCATTTATATAGTAGTTTTTTTAAATGTGTCTCAATAATCCGTTTGGTTTTTTTTATTGTTTCGTTTCAGAGAGCGAGTAATGGCGCTTTAATCTAGGCATAAGAGCCAAGACATATGGGAGAATTCCTGTGTTTCAACCCTAGAAATTGTATCAACAAGGAGTGACACTAATCTTCGTAGCAATGTCACTCCCAATGTCACGCTTCCATTTATCCCCTGAATATGAAACGGTTGGTCCGGTTGTCCCCGCTTCTTTCTTTCGCGAACTCAAAACTCTTCGTCGATCATGTTATTCATTACTGAATAATCTGATTGCCGGTGAATTATGAATTATTTTCCATTTCAAGCCTGCACGGTGGGCCTGGCCATTTTAATATTTGTATCATATTTATGATATGCTGCAAATATAAATGCTGACAAGAAAATGCTCGGATACACAACCGACATTTCCAGGATGCTTTTCAATACTGGCTGTGCATGTGCTAAGACAAGACAAGACAAGGAATAATAAAAAAATGAAGTGTCGGTTTGACAAAACCGAACTTGCGCTTATGCACAGGTATAAATTTTACAATAAGTTTCAAGGGCCTACTGTGAGCAATATGATCTTAGAAAATATGGTACTGAGAGCACCAAAAATTTTGATTTAGCTGTGAAACTATTAGCGGAAAGTTGTAATTTTAAAGAAGTTAAGGATTAAGTGATACGATATAAATTCATATTCTGGTTGAAATAACTGTAGAAGCATTAGAAAGGTCATCATTGACGAAGAAGCAAGTCAGAGAACCAGACAGATTATAGATCATAATGAAACAGCAACCGTCATGTCAGTGAAGCATCGGTTAAGAAGATACGAATATAATTTTAACAGTAGGTCCAAGCTACGAGACAGGAAATTTAGATCAAGGAGTAGGAGTCAAGAACGGTTTGGTTGTCATAATAGGAGCCTTGTGTGATAGAGGTTACAATTGAAGGTAGTAAATTGATGATGGAGGTAGATACAGGCTCAGCAGTTTCTGTGGTTAGTGAGAAACTTCTTAAAAAATGTTTTTGCTCTTGGAGCTTGGCAACAGAAGATTAGTAGTGTTAAATTGTGCTAAACTAGAGAAATAGAACTATACAAATCTTGGTAGAGGTTGGAATAGATAAACGAAGGATCATGGGGAAACTTATAACTTTGAAAAATTTAACTGATTTCACTCCTCTATTATGTAGAGATTGGATGGATTTTTTATTCAGATTGGAAATATTAAACATAAATATTCCAAAGTTTTCAGTAAGGAATTTTCTGAACCAATTGTAGGTTTCAAAGCTGATTAAACTTTCAAGAACGAGCAACCTATATTTAAACGTGCGTATGAAGTACCGTATAAATTAAAAGAAAAATCCGTAGATCATCTATGCAATTTTGCATTTTTTGTTACATTTTCACTTCATGGAACTAGACAAAGCTGTTGACTTTAGATATCTGCCTAGAAATCCGAACTAAACTTTAACATCTAGACCAACATTTGAAAAGGGCGTAACAGCCAAAATTTATTCCTTCTGATTCCTTGTCCACGTATATTAGGTATATATGTATATATGTAGACGAAGAACCAAAAGGAATAAATTTTGGCTGTTACGCACTTTTCAAATGTTGGTCTAGACATAATAGTTGTGTAGAAAGAGAAAGGAATCAAAGATAGACTCTCTTTTGCGCATACGACTTTTTCTCAAAGCACTCTAGCAGTAATCGCAACAAACGGAGAGTTTCTTTGAACAACATTTTAATACCTGACACCTATCCTCTTCCACTCGCTCGAGACATTTTTGCATCTTTAGCAGATAGCAAAGTTTTCTGTTCGTTAGACTTAACCTTCCTTCTGTCCTCAAAAAATCTTAAGTTGTCTGTGCTCTGGGATCAAATTGACCTCAAATTGTATTGCTATGGCCAATTTTAGATTTTTGAGGCTGTTTCGAAAGATAATTTAATCATCTTTCAGGTCGTAAATATTCTTATCGCACAAATTTGAAATTTGTAAAGATGACGTCTTTAACAAAGTTCTTCTAGTGGGAAAAATCAAATTTTTGTTGTATCGTTACACTGCCGTTGGACGCATAAATGTCACATCACAGCCAAACAGACGTAACACTAGAGAAATATCCATCGACCATGACTTCAACGATCAATTTGAATTGGATCGATGGCGCGTTTCACAACTAGAGGCGCTAGCGTCGTAATCCTCCAAGTTTGACATTTCACTCCAGCGCCTTCTGGTGACATTGTCATACGAAACATTGTTACGTGCAACATGCTCGCAAGATGGTGGTAGAGGAGTTGGGCGATGAATTTTTCTGAAAAATGTTCAAACTGTTACGTCTGTTTGTCTGTGGTCACATGTTACATTTTATCATTTTTGAGGTTTCGATGTCTAACGTCATAATTTGATACGTATTTTTGAAATATTTTGTCAAACCAGAGGTTTTATTCTAGAAAACTAAAAAAACAATTTGTCACATTCGAACAAATGGACGCATACTTGTCACACCGGGATAAATGGACGCATATTTGTCATACTAAAATAAAGAGATAAAACAATCACACAAAAAGACACATAGCACCGCGTGATGTGTCCTGAGGACCGTCCATAAAATATATCATGCTTTTAGGGTCATCTACAATCCACGTGGATAGTTTAGAATGGTGGCTGGTAATTATGCAAGGTCTTTCCCTACTTTCAGAATTTATATGGACGGTTGTCCATGAAAGAAGAGGGGAGGTATTATATTGTCTAGAACCTCTCCAAGTATAACATAAACGGTATAACTCCAAGTATAACATAAATAATTAAAATATTCAAGGCCCGTAAAAAAGTGATAAAGAGGAACACTTTAGCAAATCCTTTTTTTTTGTAAAACTCATAATTATTGTGACATGTTATGACGATACAATTTATTCAAAGTATGAAACAAGTACAAAGATTAATCAAAAGCTTCTTGCTTCGTCGGAAGATCAATTAAAAACGAGTTTTTCTCTTCGGTAACAACAGGTTGAACCATTTTCATTAGAGAAGTTTTCTTTTCTTCTTCAATTCCTTGAGGAGCATTTTGCCAACGTACATTTGTATCAGAAGAGGATGAATCCTTTAAAACCAACTTAAATTGCTTCTTGGAAAACAACTTGCAGTATTTAAGGTCTTTACTGTTGATATTGTTTGAATATCTAAGTTCATGACGGCCTTTTTCAAACACCACTTTTCGCATGGCATCCACGTACGGGCGTGGCTTGCAGTGGTTTATCCTATACTCCAAAACGGTTAGCTTTGAAGAAGTCATTTGCTTGCATATCAAGTACGTCAACATTGTTCTTTGCATTGCAAACCACAAACTTGAAGTTTTCATAACTGACGACACGTTCATGGCGCATTTTGGAATCAAACGCCGCATGGAAAGAATCAGCGGCCATTATTGTCAGATTTTCTAGATATGATACACTGCGCGGCGTTTGTAGTGTTCCCAAATGGGTGCTTGCATAAAACTTCACGCGGCGAATGACTGTCGAAAGGTACGGCCGCGCCAAATGATACACCGCAATGCTATTCACCCAATGAGACTAGATAGAAGGTCATATGAATTTCCATACCTCAGTATTTATTTTCATTGCTATTCACCCATAAGAATCAAGTAAACGAGGTGCAGAAAGCGCGGCGGTACCTGTCATGAAGGGTTCGCCGCGTGCAATTTTGAGAAAATCAGGCAATAACATATGTCCCGATTCAAAGTTCTCCAGCAGCATGCGCTCGACCTGAATTTCATTACTGTTTATCAGTAGGGTAATGTGATGGAATAAATTCCAGTTCTTATTTTGCGAACTACAATTATCCAACCAAAAGATAAAAATTGTCTTCAAGTCAGCGTACTTCATAATAACTTTGCAAAACAGCTAAGGATTTTGTTGGCTGTGCGACCATTAACTGACTCGGACCAAATGCACGCAGACAATGAGAATGCTCGTATGTAGAGGCCAACAGGCGAAAAGCTGTCATTAAAGACCAGCAGCCTTTACGAGAAAATAATGCGCTTGAAGCAATCCAAGCGTGGAAGCCGTATGACCTAGAAAATAAGTTCATAACTTATAAATAATTGAGAACTTTTTGCAAATCCATAGAAAAAACTGCTTCACCTGGTAGCACTTTGTAACCGATAGGACAGTCGTCGATAAGACAGCCGTGATTTCTTTGGACGTTGAAGATGTAGTGCATGTCCTTGTCCCGGGCAAGGAAACTACGCCTATGGTCAACCTCTGGGACTGGTAATGGAACGTTTGCCGACTCCGCAAACGGAAAACGATCACCTGTGTCATTTTTTAAATCTAACCCGAGGAAGTCCTCTCCCGATTCCGCGCCACTGGATTAGCTGTATTGGATATTCCATTTCCGGTTCCACTTCTACCGACAGCGAAAAATCACACCAAAGAAATACAATCGTCGCTCGCGAAATGTAAAAACAAATTAACAACAACTATCTCTCAGTTCACGGTGTGACAAATATGCGTACATTTTTCGCTTGGTCAGTGAATTTCGCGGCATAAGTGTCACATTCGGGTTTTGATTGAAAAAACGTGGAAAAATAGTTGTTTTTGGCAATGTTTGAGTCCGGCTCAACGAATATGAATATTCTTCTATATAGTTTATTGTGTTAAAGTCAACAAAAAAAGCGAAATTTTGCGATAATAAGATGAATGCATTTTGAAACTTCAAATTGTGTTTTTCTCATTTTTCTCGTTTGTAACATGTGACATTTATGCCTCCGACGGTAACAATATGTAAGACATTTGATTACAAAAGATGGTTTATTACCATCCCCGGACAAAATGTCTTATGGAAATTATTGAAATATTTATTTAAGTTTAAATTAAAAGGTAGTTATACAATTCTTGATGAATTTAACTAAACTGTTATTTCACTTTAACTGCAATGTCAGAAGATATGTGTGTTAAAATCTAACAGTGTATTAAAATGAAATGTTTTTAAATGAAGCTCCGAAGAGTAAAATAAAGAGAGTCAGTCGAACTTGAGCCGCAGGTATACGTATGCGGAGCCATTTAACCAGTGTCTTTTATTCTTTATCAAAATCAAGCAAGAAAACCAATCTTAATTCCAAATGTATTTGAAGTTTAATATAATAAGATTCTATCATGAACATGTATGTCTAAGCTTGGAAGATGATATTAGCATTTCCATTTGAATACCCTTTTGAATACACCCCTTTTTCTAAAATCCTTACGTATTTACTGCATGACCCCTAACCAGTAAATTGACATACACATTGTTATCAGAAATGGCCTTCTCTACTTTTCCAAGCGTAACAATTACAACACAGATTAAACATAGGATATGGAACTAAAGATATAAGAAAAAAAGCAAATATTACCGGTGTGGAGCATCTGATGCTTCATCATGTTCGCCTGCTGGGCAAATGCTTTTCCACAGGTTGGACATTTGTACGGTTTGACTCCTGCAATTTGGTTGGGTTTCAATCGTTATTACACAGTTCGTAGTAGCGGTTCATTAGGGGAGGGACGGTCGGTTGGCGCGAGAAGCGATGCATATAACGAAGAAAAACAGAAT